>NC_141021.1:6007500-6165000 GCF_052040795.2 Danio rerio | reverse complement strand
ATAGCCGTGAAATATTTAAGTAATATCAGCATCCATACAGCCTCTTTACCTTTTGTGTATTACCCCGCCCACATACAGCCAGCAACAAGCAGACACTACAGTTTGACAAATATTACTGTTGTTAGACAACAAAATCTACCTTTGAGTCTTTTTTTAGTCGAGAATGTAGTTGTTTAGATTGCAACTATGCTGTTTGTTTGGAGGAATAGTGTCTATTTTAAAATATTAAAAAAAAAATTTAAGAGAGCTCGTCGGCGGCCATCAACCTGCCATACTGAGTAGACCAAAGACGATTGACGTTTTCTATCCACAAGATGGTGGCTAAACCACATAATAAGCCCAAACACTTAAAAGGTTATAACAGTTTGATTTCTAACTATATCAGATCAAATCATTATTAAACTGTAAGCATACCTGCCAACATTCCTGTTTTTCCTGGGAATATCCTGTATTTTAGACCAATCTCCCGCAACCATACCATTTTTTTTTTTTTTTCTGGAAAACTCTCATAATTTCACCCACCCCCCTTTTTGGTACAGTCTGCAGAAACCCCCGGGTTGCCAACTTTGGTACAATCCGATCGCAGCGACCGCCCACAACCCGGTGCATCCTATCCCTGTTCTCAACAGTGTTATTCACCCCCGAACACTGATTTTCAGAGACATGTTGGCAGGTTAGATAATCTCTCACTTTTGCATGTTGTAGTGCTATATTTATATCGATGTGAAATTGAGATTGAAATAAGCAAAGTCTGCACGTGTTTAGCGTTTTTCCTTATCGCAAACACAACAGCAGTCTGATATTGATTGCGTTGCTTTTTTCGGAGTTAATTATTGTGATATCCTGATTGCAACAGAGAAATAATTTAGACTGTAACACTGTAAGAAGATATCTCTGTAGATGGATGGCATTTCATGTCATGTTCAGCCTTATAATCTTAAAGTGAACAAAATCAGCTCTTTTGTAATCACTTTAGAGATTAGGCTATAAAGAATCATTCAAACACTAGCTCTAAATTGACGTTGGTGAATTAGTAATGGCTTGTGCTGTTTTGACGTCAGCTGCAGATGTAAATGAACGGCGGAAGAAAGTGGTTCCTAATAAAAAGGGGTTTTTAGACTCTGATTGGTGTCTGATTTTCTTATTTATATACACGATTGTGCCATCAAACTGTTGTATAAATGTAACATCACACTCGTTGCAGTGCGATATGGTTGTATATCAGCACTGCTGGGAAGCTAAGGCACACGGCCTGCTGCCTCGTGCCAACGCACGCCTCCCACATGTGCTGATATACAGCCATATCGCACTGCTACTCGTGTGATATTGCTCATATATATATATATATATATATATATATATATATATATATATATATATATATATATATATATATATACATATATATATATATATATATATATATATATATATATATATATATATATATATATATATATATATATTTAAAAATTAATATTATTTACTAATAATTCATTTAATAATTACTTAATAACATTACAGCTGTGGTTGCCACAATATTTATGTAACGAAAATACATTTTAAAATGTAAACATCTTTCCAGTATAAAACCATCACTTTAGTCAATTGTGTTTATTCATAAAAATCAAACAATGTAAACAAATAAATATTTTTCGAAATGGCACAACCAAACCTAAACTAATTATTTTAAGAAGACCAATGTTGTTACATATACTGAACAGTTTGATTTCAGTAGCAACTGCAAATCATTTGCTTTATCTTTGACCATTATTACAATAACTTTACCTATTTGGTTAATTTTATTCATATACAAGTGTTAGCATGTAGATATATATACATAAACACATGACTGAATTAGCGGTTTCACATATTTTTGTTATTCATGGTTTTATTTTTATTTTTCCCCATTTATTGACCTTGAACTTAATACTGTGTAGGTTTGTTTTTTATATTACTCTACAAAACCTTTGTAATTAACTGCCAGTGCTTTTTATGCTATTTCACAGACTTATTTCTCTATATATTATTTCTTATACATTACATTATTTCAAACTCATGTCAATAAAAGTCACTTTGTTAAACTGCAGAGTGAACTACTAACATCAAAAGTCGACGGAGCGGAGATCAACATCCCATAATGCAACTCACAACCGCAAATAAACAATTGAGAATCACAAAATACAGAAACCGTTAATTAACAGATATTTATACATGAGCTGAACATCTACAACACCTACATGGTTATTTTAAATCCTCTTCGGAAGCATTGATCAGTGGCTTCACAACAGCTTGAGGCTGAGAAAAAGCACTGTCATTTATTCGACACAAGAAAAGTCAGCAGAAACGCATGAAATAAACAAACTCCATTAGATGTGAACTAATACCAAGCTTCAATAACCCTTAAAAATAAACCATGCTGCAAATTCCTTACACAGTCATCTCCAGCAAGAAATAAGACAATTATCGGCAACAATGATGAAGCGAATTACATCTTCGCCGCCGCAACGCTCTCCATAATCGTAAATACATCTATGAGATGCAAAAACATGAAGACAATTACGTGTAATTGCGATCACAGCGAAAACTAATGACAAAATGCAGCACTCAAAGTGAATCATCCCAGTTTTCTGTGTATTTTTAACTCATCTATATGAGCTTCACAAGCAATTTCTGAGAAGAACTCATCATAATTCTGAGTACGGCCATATCGGTATTGATTCGCCTCCCATGGCGCTAGCATGCTAAATCGACATATATGGGTTAACGCTGATAGGAGCAGCGTTTAGCCCTGAGTCCTGAGATTAAACCAGCGCCTGTGAGCTTTAGTGGCCGAGCTCATTTAATATCGCTACCAGTGTTCATTAAGGACTCAAAAGGAGGCTGGGAATTTTGGCTTTAAGATAAGAGCAATCAATGATTACCTGAGAAAGATGTGATTAGGCAGCCCAGCCCGTGTACCGCCCTTCTTGGACCGGGGCGAGCCGGTTATCTTTACTTATTTAACTGAGGTAAAGGCAACTCCAGGGAATGACAGGTGCTGCAACAACATTATTGATTTGTTCTGCAGGCCTAAACAACGTCCCATTTGAATTGCATGAAGGGAATGTTTACGTGGAATAGAGGACGGCTTAAAAAAAAAAAAAAAAAAAAAACACAAATAAATATTTATTTGCACAAACAAAGCTGCTTATCTGTCACACTCGGGTGGTCTGTATTTTTAAAGAGGTTATTTTTGAATATGAATGCGATGCGTCATTAGACTAAGAAATGCTGGGTTCCACACAATCGATTGGACGTGCTTAATTTTTACGTTTTTAATTTAACAAAATCACAAAATTCAGGTTAAAATATTCAAGATATTTACTTTTCAAAATGTCTCAAAATGCAAGAAAAATCAACAACATTTATGGTTAATATTTCCCATTTACCTTTGGTAAAGATTGCATATATATTTAGGTATGTATGTCAAAATTATTTGCAGTGGATTTCTTTTCTTTTTTAAATATTTCCCAAATGATGTTTAATAGAGCAATGGATTTTTACAGAATTCCCTATAATATTTTTTCTTCTGGAGCAAGTCTAATTTGTTTTATTTTGGCTAGATTAAAAGCAGTATTTTTAAAACCATTTTAAGGTCAATATAATTTGTTATATTAATATAATTATTAAAATTAATTATAATATTAATATAATTATAATAAACAATATATATATATATATATATATATATATATATAATTATTTTTTTTCGATTGTCAACAGAACAAACCACTGTTATACAGCTATCGAGGCTAATTCTGATTACGTACCCCTATATACATTTCTGGAGAGCGCCAAATGCATCACAGTAGCAACATTTTTAGCAGTTTTTGTTTTTGCGACTCCACCAAA
This sequence comes from Danio rerio, assembly GCF_052040795.2. Classification (NCBI taxonomy): domain Eukaryota; kingdom Metazoa; phylum Chordata; class Actinopteri; order Cypriniformes; family Danionidae; genus Danio; species Danio rerio. The sequence goes on along the minus strand of NC_141021.1, from coordinate 6,161,106 downwards.
GGCCGCTGTGTACGCTTTTTGAGATTTCAAATCTCTCAGCGAGTGCCATTCTCACCTGCTGTTCTCAGCTAAATCCACCAGAGGCTGCTGTTGACTGATTGACCGACTGACCGATCGACCGATGCCCCACCCACCCCCTTCCCTAAACCCAACCAACAGTGTTTTCAAAACCAATCCAGATAATAATGCTGTATTTTTTTGTTTTTGTTTTATCTGCTTTCTGGAAACGTTCTTCACCAGACTGGAACCCCATCTTCGTAGTTAATTCCGCTCTGCGTTTCTAATCCGCCGACGTATATAGCGAGCCACTGGTCAAACTAATAACTGCGCGAAAGCTGTCCATATGAAGGTAAGCGGTCAGCCGGTAAGCGCGAAAAGGAACGAAGTCATACCACCCTGTCGAGTTCATTTTAAAGACAAAATGCAGTTTTAAATGTCACTTTAAGCTGAATACTAGTATCTTGAAAATATCTAGTCAAATATTTTTTACTGTCATCATGGCAAAAATAAAAGAAATCATTTATTAGAAATGAGGTAATAAAACTTTTAATATCAGTTATTAAAACGATTCTATTGTTTTCTAATATTCACACGTGCTGGATGGACATTTGACATTACACTCTTGTATCTTTTGAAGCGTCACGCATATAAGTGGCACATTTTTTAGACACCATGCTAAGTTAAATCTTCAACTTTCACAAACCGCACAGCTTAGAAATGACACAGTAAGTCCAGTACAGCCCAAAAGCTGTGGGCCAATTTTTTTTTTATAGTAGAAATTTGGCATGACAACTGTTTTATTTACCATTATATCATGGCGGATGAGGTGCTCGTTGTGGCTGTGTCCAGATATCCTGAGTTATATGATGCATTTTCAAGTGCTCATCATAATATATTGTTTACCTATTTTTAATGGGTCTGTCATTGCTGTTATTACTTTGCATTTATAATAGAGCATCATATGGACTTTGCACTACGCTGTGCTTGTTTAAAACCAATTTCTGATCACCGTGTCTCACAAGCCAAGACACGTTTGATGTGAATGAGTGCTTAAGATACCCAGGGACTACAATTTCCACACTCTAGTGGACCCCGACATCCTGTTTGTAATGTAAATGTATGGGGGTTTGGGCATTAAACATTTGTTCTGATACATGTTCTTTATAGAAAACTAGTCAAACACAATGAGTCTGAGATTTAAAAAAAATGACTTGTATCATTCTTATTTTGACAAAAAATGAAAACTGGTCCCACAGACCCGCACACCATGCAAGGGGTTAATTGGTGTGCCAAAAAAAAAAACAAGTGCAATCTTTGTAAAACATGTCAGACAGTATTTTTATTATGATTATCACCAAATCCAAGCTTGTGCTATGTGGATGAAAGCAAATTATCAAAAGATGCTCTTTAAGCAATTTCCCACTTCACTAACGTCGTAACGATTTAGCAATTTCGTGATGCGAAATTTCTATCAGGCAGAAATAATTTGCCATTCTTTGATAATCAACATCTCAATTATCATTTCAAATCCCAATCCCTGCATCCCAATTTGTCATTTTTAGATGGTAAAATACCATCTTTTGTCCAGTATAAAATACAAAGACAATTCAGTCAGAGGTTAGTAGCTTTCTAAATAATGGGCCTGTTCTAATACACACACTAACAGTATTTCCATTTGTCGACATGTTTACTTAAAGTACAATTTGTATTTAGCCCAAGTGTTCAAGTTTATGTACAGTGTACTTTGTAGAATGTTTCGGGATTGTTTATGCATGAGGCTGTACCATGAAGCTGGATTAGCTGGCTAGCCAGTAACTTTCAGTTTAGTTTGCACCAATTTTGGATTTTAGGTATGCAGTTTGACTTTATTCATTCTTTGTTGTCAAGGTATTTTAGAGCTGCTGAACTGATGCCTGTATGGTACCTACAACCCAGAATTGGTGCAAACTAAACTGAAATTTAGATAGCTAGATAGTCCAGCTTACAAGCCCCTGACAACTTTATGTGTTTTCTCTGATCATGTAGTTTGTGAAGCCGGTTCCATTCACATTTGGCCACATAAATGTGACTCGGCTAAACAGATATACAATACTATCAATAAATCAAGATAAATGGTAATGTAATTATGAATACAGTACTTTTACTGTAATTAATTTACAGTGAGTTGCTGGTGAACTGCTGCCAGTAAGTTACTTTAAATTCTACAGGAAATGTTTAACATTGTACACATATGCATGTAACTAAGTTACATTGACTAAAGCATCACATACACTGCATTTATTAATTATTAAATTAATTGATTAATTAAACATCAAAACTGTTTTTTAAACAAATAAAGACAGCAGAAGTCAATAATTCATTTAGTCTGACATGTTTATTCTTCCAAAATATTTTAAATGTTTCTCAAAATAAATATATTGTGTTCAAAAGGGTAAAAAGTTTTTATTACCCAGACATTTGAAAAGAAAATATTTTAGAGCAGCAACCACAACACTGTAAAACCGTGAAATTTTTATCCAAGGTAATCATACCATCAGAATTTTATATCGACCCATGCCTACATATAGTATAACTATAACAGATTCTAAATGATTTTGGAAACCAGTAACCACTGACAGAAAAAACAAATACTATGGAAGATATTCTTTGAGTGTTGAAACATTCCTAACTTCTATCATTCCATCTTCAGAACATTGTTCTTTTGTTTAACAGAAGATACTGATAAAGAAACTGAAAAAACTTTTTTGACAAGTCAAGGTTGAGTAAATGATGGCAGAACTTTTCGGTTGAATTTTGGGTGAACTATCCCTTTAGGTAATAAACAACAAACATATTACAAACTTATTTACTGTATGTACCAATGAAATGTTCAATGCTGTTAGTTTTGTTCAAACAGTGTGAGGTCTATGGGGGTTTTGAAGAGAAACATTGGAAAACTCAAAATTCTACATTTAGCTTCAAAATTTTATGCATAACACCAGCCAATAAAGAAAAGTCTTTACTAACAAACCAAACAATCCTGAAAATAAACTATATACAGAACAAATAATCAGGAATATGTGATTTTAATGTAAACTATTCAACTGTTTTTGTTTAAAAAATATTGAAATATTCAACAATTGGTTTGACCCCAGTAATTTTAATGTAATCTAACGTATTAAAATATAAACAATCCACATTATTGAGTATCAAAACATTTTCCAAATATGTCTTTAATAATATTTTCTTTAATGAATTATGATGGGTCATGTGACACTGAAGATGGAGTAACTAGGCTGACAACTCCGGTTTACAACACATAAATACAATTCATTATATATAAACACACACAGTTATTTTAATTATATAGTAATAATAATAATAATAATAATAATAATAATAATAATAGGTGACGCAGTGGCGCAGTAGGTAGTGCTGTTGTCTCACAGCAAGAAGGTCACTGGTTCGAACCTCGGCTCAGTTGGCGTTTCTGTGTGGAGTTTGCATGTTCTCCCTGCCTTCGAATGGGTTTCCTCCGGTGCTCCGGTTTCCCCCACAGTCCAAAGACATGTGGTACAGGTGAATTGGGTAGGCTAAATTGTCCGTAGTGTATGAGTGTGTGCATGTGTAAGTGTTAATTGTGGCTGGAAGGGCATCCGCTGCATAAAAACGTGCTGGATAAGTTGGCGGTTCATTCCGCTGTGGCGACCCCGGATTAATAAAGGGACTAAGCCGACAAGAAAATAAATTAATAAATGAATAATTGTAATAATAATAATAATAATAATATTAATAATAAGAATAATAATAATAATAATAATGCACTTTTTACTATTTGGGCCAAAGACTACATTGTATTGTGCTTTTGTAATATTAACAAGCATGAATTTGGATTTTATTAATGCATTAATAAATGTTGAACTATGACTAATTAATAATCCTTCATCTTTACTTCATGTTAGTAAATACATTAACTAATGAATCCTTATTATAAAGAGTGACCACTGTGCAAAACATTAAAAAAAGCACCGCCAAACTTTGAAAAGTCATTTTAATAATGCTACGGTGATGCAGGTTTGGTTTATAGCTACAAAATGTAATACATTTCACTATGCACTGATTGCTATAGTACTCTAATTCAATTTCCACCCTGCACATAGCCTGCCAATCAGCGAAAGAATGAACAAAACCTTCATTTCTCCATAGGCCCTCGAAACACTCAAAACTCCAGAGTCAGGGCTTGCAAAGCAAATCAAACGAGACCCTGCCATTAAAACATCAGCAGAGACCCTCAATCTGCCCCTCTGAGCCGAAGCACACATGATGTCAAGCAGCAATTCACAGACTGGAAACATTTACAAGCCCTGTCCGTCCAAAACACTCGGCTAAGAATGAAGATGACGGTTAGATGGAAGAAGAAAATCGGGCATACACACTGAGAGACTGTGTGACGGGGAGGGAAATCATTGCTGAAGGCAGATTTCAGAATTTTGATAGAGAATCATGTGTTTTCTTAGGAGACAGTGAACCAGTGCACACCGGACATGAACATCTATTTGGCTGCAAAATACCATAATATCAAACTCAAAAATTGACTTTATGATTCATAGTTTACAATTACAATATAGAGAGTTCAAACAAAACAATGATTTCATTACATTGTACAACTATAATAGTATATATATATATATATATATATATATATATATATATATATATATATATATATATATATATATATATATATATATATATATATATATATATATATATATATTACAGTAGCTTATACTTACTACTACTTTTACCACAACAATAATAATAAAATATACAATATATTTATTAACAAATCAAATATTTCCTTGCATTTTTTTTTTTTTAATTTGTAATTAATAAAAAGTTATTACATTAAGATAATCAAAATAAATGAGAAATATTTCCTGGAAAATATTAAAGTATACTATTTATAACACATTTTATTTCATTTTATTTAGTTCATTCAAATAAATATTAATTGGGCTTAGACAACTTAATATAATATAATATAATATAATATAATATAATATAATATAATATAATATAATATAATATAATATAATATAAAATAATATAATATAATATAATATAATATAATATAATATAATATATGAAAAAATATGTGAAAAATATAATATAACTAAATATATAATATAATATAATATAATATAATATAATATAATATAAAATAATATCACAAAATAAATGATATAATATAATATAATATAATATAATATAATATAATATAATATAATATAATATAATATAATATAATATAATATAAAAATATATGAAAAAATATAATAAAACAAAATACATAATATATAAAATAATAAAATATATTATAAAAAAATATATGAAGAATAATATAATATAATATAATATAATATAATATAATATAATATATTATAATATAATATAATATAATATAATACAATACAATACAATATAATATAACATAATATAATATAATATAATACAATATAATATAATATAATGCAATACAATGCAATATAATATAATATAATACAATATAATATAATATAATATAATATAATATAATATAATATAATATAATATAATATAATATAATATAATATAATATAATATAGCAAAATAAATGATATAATATATTATGATATAATATAACAAAATATATAATATGACATAATATAATATAATATAATATAATATAATATAATATAATATAATATAATATAATATAATATAATATAATATAATATAATATAAGGAAAAGAAAAAACTTTTAATGTCTGAATACATTCGCATTACCTTACAAACTCAAACCAGGTTTGCTAAATAACTTTTTTTTTGGGTCATCTGATGAACTCAAATGCTCCTGAAGTGTGCGATTACATGTTTGCATGTTTGTTTAACTCCCAGTTCAAGTGTACTATTGACTGGTGAATGGGGTTTCTCCATCTGCTCCGGCGTGAATCTACATACAGCTTATTCTGGCTTGTGCAGCTGCGCAGCATCTTGCGACACTATAAAAGCAGTTTCTGCGAGCGGTGGACAACCAAACCCTCCAGACTGAGAGATTTCTACGCCTCAGCTTTTTTTGGCTCCCTTGCGAATATAAATTTCCCTCTGTACTGCCTCAAAATTGCAGCTGTAAATCACAGGCCGATTTTTGTAATGAAATGTAAATGGCTTGTACAGGAAATTTACTCAAGGTTTTAAAGTTGTTTATTAGATCATAACCACCAGTATGACTTTAAAAGCCCCATTAAGTTAAGCGAAGGAACACTCCAGTATTTTTTTTTTATTTTTAAATAGGCTCATTTTACAACCCCCATAGAGTTAAACTGTTGAGTTTGACCATTTTTAAATCCATTCATACTTTCTCTGTCTGGCAGGAGCACTTTTAGCTTAGCTTAGCATAGACTATTAAATCTGATTAGACCATTAGCATCTCACTCAAACAATAACAAACAAGTCATATTAAAGATAGCAACTTTTCATTTTCTGTCAGTTTTAGAGTAGGGTAGAGTAGCTAATCTTTAAATATCATAATTATTGAGGGACATGCTAATGGTCTAATCCGATTCCATAACCTATGCTAAGCTAAGCTAAAACTTCTCCCGATTGAAACAGAACAAATTATCCACTAAAAAAAGCAGCATCAAAAATAAAGTACTGCTGAAATCCATTTCCACATCTTTTTTTCCCAAACATTTTAACAACCATGTGCAATTTTGCACACTTGAATCCTAAAATGAATAAATCTCTTGAGTGACTTCAGTGGTAATTAGTGTAATAAGTGTGATTATCTTTTAATAACCGTGCCGTGGTGTAATTATCTTGTTGGATGTAGGTTTTGTGCATTAACCTAGCTAAAGGTGTTTTAATCAGAGGCTGTGGCGGAGCAGAGCTACTTAACCTTGAAGGGAAGCATCCGGAAGCTCCTGCTGGGTTACAGCAGTTGGACAGGGTGAACATGACCTGCAGCTGCTTAATAACACACTGCTGTATCACAAACAATAATCACACAAGATAGATGATGCAAAAAATGCAAAAAAAAATTATATTATATTATATTATATTATATTATATTATATTATATTATATTATATTATATTATATTATATTATATTATATTATATTATGTTATGTTATATTTTATTATGTTATATTATGTTATATTAAATTATAATGTATTATATTATATTATATTTAATTATATTAAACTATGTTATATTATATTATATTATATGTATTATATTATATTAAATTATATTAAATTATAATGTATTGTATTATATTAAATTATATTAAATTATGTTACATTATATTACATTATCTTATCTTATATTACATTAGATTATAATGTATTATATTATATTATATTATATTATATTATATTATATTATATTATATTATATTATATTATATTATATTATATTATATTATATTATATTATTTGCTTGTATCATGCAAATGAAAAATAATGAAGATATCTAACACCTTTTTCTCCCTTACTAATAAAAAGACTATGCTTTATGTTTATCATTTATCATTTTTTATGTATATCAGTTTATCATTTATGTATATCCCATATTATTTTTATTAAACAACAATTGTATTATATTTAATAATACAAGTCATTAATTTATATTAAAATTAAATATAAACAGTTTACTATTCTAATAATGATAGCATTTCAAAAATAATTATTTTTTTAATTATCATTTTAATGTAAACATTTTCAAATAATAATAATAATAATAATAATAATAATAATAATAATAATAATATCTGTATTATATATTATTTACACAATACATTTATTCCTTATTCAAACTTAAAACTCAGTTGTAAGAGCAACAAATAATAACTTGACTTCTAGTTGATCATTAAGAAAAGTGGCAGAAGGTAGATTTTTCTGATGAATCATCTGTTGAACTGCATCCCAATCATCACAAATACTGCAGAAGACCTACTGGAACCCACATGGACCCAAGATTCTCACAGAAATCAGTCAAGTTTGGTGAAAAAAAATCAAGGTTTGGGATTACATTCAGTTTGGGGGCGTGCGAGAGATCTGCAGAGCGGATGGCAACATCAACAGCCTGAGGTATCAAGACATTTGTGCTGCCAATTACATTACAAATCACAGGAGAGGGCAAATTCTTCAGCAGGATAGCGCTCCTTCTCATACTTCAGCCTCCACATCAAAGTTCCTGAAAGCAAAGAAGGTGAAGGTTCTCCAAGATGGCCAGCCCAGCCACCAGATATGAACATTATTGAGCATGTCTGGGGTAATATGATGGAGGAGTCATTGAAGATGAATCCAAAGAATCTTGATGAACTCTGGGAGTCCTGCAAGAACGCTTTCTTTGCCATTCCAGATGACTTAATTAATAAGTGATTTGAGCCGTTGCAGAGATGTATGGATGCAGTCCTCAAGCTCATGGAGTCATACACAATATTCATTCTTTCTCCACTGCAGCAGTTTTTTTTACTGTGAATCGAATGTATTTTCATGAGATTGGTCCAGCTAGTTTCATTATCCTCTCATGCATTATAAATGCATATCATTCCCTCTGTTCTTAAGGGGGGACATTTATCAACAACACTATCAAACACAAACTTTAATGCGTTTTTAAACTCAACTGCATTCAATTCCTCCAAGACGAGCAGGTGATTTCAAGCGAAAGGGGTATAAAACAAAAGCGCCAAAGGTCAAGCTCATCCGCCTGCTGATTACTTTACCATCCTCCATTGCATTATTGTTTGTCCTGCAATTTCCTCTCATCAGGCTATCATTTGATTATGCAAATAAGCAGCTGCGTCGAACACCTTGCTCGCCTGGAAAGCGATGTTTATCAGCACGCGATGGATCCGGGATTCAGGATTGGTCCTCCCGGCGGCTTATTTGACACGACACTCTTCCCCCCTGTCTCGTCTATGATGCGTGATGATGTGCACTGGGTGTATAAATAGCACCGGCTTTTCACATTGGTTTTACATAATCAGGACATTTCGCCTGGCGTTAAATCAATGTTGACGCAGCACCAGGGGGACCACGAGCTTGATTGTCAGACATAACAGCATCCATTTATCTCTCTTTAAAAACTTGACTCTGTTTCCTGCTACTGTTGGGCGGATTTGACTCCGGACACATTCACACGTCACATCACATTAGACAGACCCTAATTGAGCTCATCCGCAGAGCTTAGAACAGGATCAACAACTTGATTGGCTCACGGCAGACATTGGAACAGATCAAACCTCATCAAACGGATTGGTGAAATGCTCGTCAGATCGCACTGAGAGTAACACTGAGAGAAAGGACAATCTTGAACTGCTTGAGTCTTGAATAAAAGCAGCTGTGAAAATGTCTTTTTTTCAACCATTTGATATTTCGCAATCCTTTAGAGCAGTGTTTCTCAACCACGTTCATGGAGGACCACCAACTCTACACATAGTCCATTTCTCCTTAACCAAACACACCTGATTCAGATCATCAGCTCATTAGCAGAGACTGAAAGGCCTGCAATGGGTGTAACGGACACAGGAGACATCCAGAACATGCAGTGTTGGTGGTCCTTCAGGAACGTGGTTCAGAAACACTGCTTTAGACTTATTTTGAACATTTATTCATTCACTCATCTTTCTTTCAGCTTAGTCCCATATTTATCAGGGGTTGCCACAGTGGAATGAACCGCCAACTGTTCCGGCATATGTTTTACACAGCAGATGCCCTTCCAGCCTAGGAAATATTTCGAACGTGAACAATTTAATAAATTTAATTAATAAATACAATTTCAAACAAAGCAAAACAAATTTAACTCGTACATGACGGCTGCAGATCCATAATGCAAATCTGTTCCACCACATCCCAAAGGTGCTCTATTGGATTGAGCTCTGGAGGCCATTTGGAGGCCCAGGCTTTTCTTTGGGCGAATGCTTAATACTTCATTACCTGTGACTCGTTTGTGTTCTGACCACATATGCTTGGTTGTACACTATCAATAAAGTGCTTAGACTTTTAAAAACACTGTTGTAACACATTGAGCCACTAAAGCATTGTTCTTAAAACGTTTTCCAACAGGAGGAAAATGCAAATTACGTCCAAACACTTTAAATATAGTCTGTTTTAGGGTGCTTTCACACTTGGTTCATTTGCCTGGACCGTACCCAAATTCGATTGTCTCTCCCTGCCACCTCCTCGGTTGGTTTGTGTTCATACTGTCTTTTTTCCTTCTGAACCCCGGTACGCTTGCGTCATCGAGCTGCTGTTTTGTTTACGGCCGTTGCTAGGTGACGGTCACAAAAGCAAGCGCCAAAATTTATAATTTTAAAAATAAATAATTTTAAAAAAGAAAGTAAAATTTATAATTTTAGTTTTGGACATACAGAAAGCGACTCGCATCCATCTGCCGCAACAATTGTATAAACATTCAGAACACAGTGTCTGCAGAAGCTGTTTTTGGAGAAGACAAGCAGACATCACTGTGTATCACTATGTTTGCCCTGGCTCTGTCCCACGCGTGTCACCAAGGTACCAAACGTGACACACACACACACACACACACACACACACACACACACACACACATACACACACACACACACACACACACACACACACAAACACGAACGAACATTATGAAAACAATAGTTTGTTGTACAGTTGGCGGTTCACTTCCGTGATTTGGTATGATTGCATTCACATTAGAACTGGTGAACCGTACCAGAGTTCGCATGAACCGTACCCCAGACCACCTCTTTCAAACGGACTCGGGTACGGTTCACGGGTATGCAACAGAGTTCAGAAGACACGTTAACACTAGCTAAACGTACCGTACTATGACGTCAAACGACCCCGGGTGCGGACCAAAAGTGCTAGTGTGAAAGCACCCTTAGTAACTGCAAGGCTGTTGATAAAATCCAGCATAACACTGTATGACAACACTTCCGATGACTGTTCTAGAGTCTACAGCTAATCAATCTGTCAGATTCTGGAGTGCATTACAGGTGTAAAGAAAAATATAAATGATCTTAAATAAAACAAACACATTTATAGAGATGGTATTCACATGTAAGTATATAAGTTCACTCACCTGGGAAATGGGGGCAACTTGAACGGTTTGTGAGCACAATTAAGTGCACACAGCATGCTATATTAGCTGATAATTGTAGGGAATATTCCCAAAAGGCAATTGACTGTGTAAAGAAACATTAACCTAAACAAAAATGCGTTGTACATGCGGAGCTCAGCGGCTAATCAGCCGGAATCAGCTGAGGTGACAAGACAGCGAGCAGCGAGACCTAGCTGTCACTCAAGTGGCCACGCCCTTAATTATGCAGACTTATAACTGGAAATCTGAAAATGTTGAAAGGGTCTATAAGGAAAACATAAATTAATTCAACATTAAATTGTAATGCAACTTACTGCACTTTAATTTGAGTTGACTCAAATCAAGCCAACTACAGTAATTGGGTTAAAAGTTGAGTCAACTCAAAAAAGCTGTTGTTGTACAATTGTAAGTTGAGTCGTTTTAAGCCGTTTATTTTTACAGTGTAATGAGTTATTGAAATAAATGCTTTCTTAGCAGCTTCCCTTCTTCTTCTTCAGTCCTCATGTTCAGCGGTCCCGCATCTCCTCCTCTTTGTTCCACACACAGATACAGAGTCTCCAGCCTGATCCAGGCCCCGGAGACCCTTATTTAGCACTGCTGACACAGACTGACATAATGGCATGAGCTCGTCGTCGCAGTAACGAGAACGGCAGCAGAGGGGCCAGAGGGGTCAGAAGTGTCACCGATGCGAACCTAACAAGCGTCTGCATTAGTCTGGCTGGCTCTCTGTGATGTGCTGGAGATCTGTGCGGCTCCAGGCCTCTGCATGTTTCTGGCTCTGTCATCAAGTCTCGCTCCACCACAGCAGATGAGGAGGTTTTTGCTGGACCGCTTTGATTCTGAACTCCCTGATCCCAGAGCAGCGATCAAAGGCCTGGTTCGTGTAATGATAAGACTGCTCTGAAGACTCGCTCTTTAAAACGTTACTCTTTAAACTGCAGAGTTGGATTGGTTAAGATGAGGTCAATTCCTCAGTCAGATTTGTAAGTCTGAAGTTTAACAATAAGAACCTAAAAAACACAATGTTGTTAAAGGAACAGTTCACACACAAACAGAAATAAAAAATACATAATTATGTGGCTTTACACCTTTATAAGCTATTTCTGGTGAACACAAAAGAAGATATTTTGAAGAATGCCGATGGCTGGGTAGCAAGAAAATAATAATAATAATGGTCCCACTTTATATTAAAGGGCACCTATGGTAAAAAATCTACTTTTCAAGCTGTTTGGACAGATCTGTGTGTTGGTATAGTGTATAGACCATCATACTGGGGTGATATGAACACACCCAGTTCTTTTTTTTTCAATTTAACTACAAAAAAGGGTCGGCCAATTGGAGCTGTTTTCAAATCGATCGCACCATTACGTAGGTGTGCGATCCCCCCGCCCACCGAATTGATTGACAGCTGTGTGCATTAACATGTTCTGGTAGTCACGTGTATATGTCAACAAGACCAGACAGACATAACCCTAACCGGGAATAAAAGCTCTGTTCTGTTCGCTACGATCAGCAATCATCATCAAATGTGATTAAGAGTAAGTTTCACATGTTTAAAGTGTTTTAAAACAGAATATGTGTGTAATTAATTACAGCGTTTTACTTCAGCTTTACTTCATCAGCACAGCCGCGTGTCAGAACAATTATAAAAGAAGACGCTTCAATCCCGGTTTGTAGAAGTTAAATCAAGTTTATTTTGTACATTAGCATAACAGATATCCACACAGTACTTGAGGTTAGCCTTAACTAAGCTAAGCGCGCTCTGTCTGTCTGCCTGCCTGCCTGCCTGCGTGTGTATCTGTGTGTGTGTGTGTGTGTGTGTGTGCGCGCGCGTTAACTTTGTAACAATATTGTGTGTGACTCATCAATGCAACTTCACAATACTGATTAGTAAAGATTAGTTCTTACTGTAGTATCTCACAAACGCTCTGTGAGACCTTCTTCATTTAAGTCTGTCTGTTGTCTGACGCAGCTGAGGGAGGAGGCATGTAGAAACAGTGGGCGGGCAGAACTCGGCTTAAAGGCACAGTACGACAAAACCACCCCCTGCTGGAAATCAGTATAAAACAGCATCTTGTAAAAGGTATAATGAAAAATCTGATGGGTATTTTGATCTGAAACTTTATATACACATTCTAGAGACGCAAAAGACTTATATTAAATCTGAAAAAAGGGGTAACCTAGGTGCCCTTTAAGTGCACTGTTAGACCTTACCAGGGTTTTTTACAGTAGAACACTGGCAACACTGTTGCCAGCCACTCACTGTAAAAGTTTGGTTACAGTAAGTAACTGGCAACAGTGTTGCCAGTTAATTACAGTAACTGAACCATTACAGTGAGTGGCTGGCAACAGTGTTGCCAGTTATTTACTGTAACTGAACCATTACAGTGAGTGGCTGGCAACAGTGTTGCCAGTTAATTACAGTAACTGAACCATTACAGTGAGTGGCTGGCAACAGTGTTGCCAGTTATTTACTGTAACTGAACCATTACAGTGAGTGGCTGGCAACAGTGTTGCCAGTTATTTACTGTAACTGAACCATTACAGTGAGTGGCTGGCAACAGTGTTGCCAGTTATTTACTGTAACTGAACCGATACAGGGAGTAGCTGGCAACAGTGTTGCCAGTTAATTACTGTAATAGAGCAGCAGTGGTAACTAACTGGAAACTGTGTACAGTTAATTACTGTATTGTAGTGTTACAAATCACAGTATTATACTGCATACACATTAATAGTATGTCATATATAGTTATTGTAGTGTTACTAAAATTAATCAGTATTCTTAGCTGTTATTTAAAAATAGAAGGCATAACATTTTTCAGACAAATTTATTTTATTGTTTTGGCACGAAACAAATAAATAACAGAAAAAGTATAACAAAATTAAGAAATCAGCAGATATAAATATTGTCTTGCATATTACAGGTCTGCACAGTAAGGCTGCAGTCACACTAACATTTGAGCAAGCAAAATTCTGTCATACTGCACTGCGAAGTGGAATTAAAAAAGCGAGTAGTGGAATAAAACAAAATAATTAGAGATTGAAAAAGCAAGCCAGAGAGGTCATGTTCTGATCTTTGATTGGTATCAAGCAATCACATGATGTGATTTCGCATGTCAGCGTTCTCCAAGCTTGAACTTTCCAATGCTGCGAATTATGAAATTTGTCGCATGAGCTATCATTCCAGGTCAGCAGTACTCACATGCGTATGAATGGAAGTCTATAGGGAGAAAAGTGCAGTGTGACAGGGACTTTAAGCTGTAACTCTAATTAAACACACCTGATCAAACTAATTAAGGCTTGTTAGAAATCTACAGGTAATGTTGAAGCAGGGTGGGTACTAAACTCTGCTGCCCTGCAGTTCTCCAGGAACTTGGAGTTTGACCCCCATGGTATACAGCAGGGGTGCTCAATCCTGTTCCTGGATATCTACCTTCCTGCAGATTTCAGTTGCTACCCATATCAAACACACCTGACTGTAATTATCAAGTGGTGTTGAGGTCCTAATTAATTGGTTTAGGTGTGTTTGAAATGAATAGCAACTAAAATCTGCAGGAAGGTAGATCAGCAAATGAACAGCAAAAAACACAACATAATTATTTTAAAGTTTAAAGTTTTAAATAATTAAAAACTGTGTTAAATCTCAATAAAAAGTTTAGTAAGTAATTATAAAAAATAAAGTTGGCAACACCGAAAAACCAAAGGATCCAATCTTTTATTGTTATAATTATCTCATGACAACAAACTTTATTATTGTTTCTAATATAAATTCATAGGAAACACAGCTCTGAAAAATACTTAGCAACAAACTCACAACCTGGGACCGGACAGTGGAGCTTTTGTGTGTGGATGGCTATGTGTATCATGTTTTTGTGATTCCCTGTGATGATGTGCAAATGTTACCTTACTGAGATGAAGGAATTTAATTTTGGCTTAGTTGCCAGAAAGATACATACAACTGTTAGCATCTGTACATTATGGCAGTATGCAATATCCAATAAATACTTAAACAAAAGTAATGTAAGAAGTTATATGAGGAGAGGCTAACTAGCTAACAATGTAGCTTTCAAGTACACAGTTCAAGATAACAACAATATAACTTAAAACACAGCCTTATTTTAGAAACCCTCAAAAACATTTGAACACATTTTACTTACTCATTATAGATTCTTATTTAAAGCCTAATACATATCAGACTCTACATCTGAATTGATGGACAGAGAATAGAGCGCACTCAGCAGTAAACAAATCAAACACCTGGCTCTCTTAAAGGGCCAGCATTTTCTGAAAACTCTTTCTAACACCTTTGTGTTTAGAATAAGACAGACAGCCTGTGGGAGTGTATGGTGATGCCTAAATCATTATTTTCTGCCTTTAAAATGCACGTCTATATAAATAGCAACATAAACCATCAGAGAATTTATTGGAATAATTTTTTTGCACTACACAATTTCATACAAAGTCTACTCCTTTCACAGTAAAATAATGTGTTAATAAATAATAAATGTTTTCTTTTATTACAGGAAAACACTGGCTATTTTGCAGTTATTTACTGCACAATCTACAGAGTAACAGTGCAGTTATACTAATTAAACACACCTGATCAAACTAAATCTAAAGGTAGTGTGTTGAAGAAGGGCTGGAACTAAATTCTGCTGGGCTGCGGCCCTCCAGGAGTTTGACATCCTTGGTACATAGCATCTTTTCAAAGGAATTGCCTACATTTATCACAATCATGCACATATCATTGAATAAAAACAATAATATACAAACAATATACAAACGTCATCCAAAGCAAAAAAATAAAAGATAAATAAATATTCTGATCCTCATGTTGTTCCAAACCTGTAGTAATAATAATAATAAAAAACAAATAACCTGATTAATACATTTATTTAGGAAAGTCTTTATACTATACTGTTAATGCCATTTTTACCTACTTCATTTGAAGTTTTCTAAACAAATTCATTGAGTCTCTGCGAAAATGTTTGTACGTGCTGTTTAACATATTTTTTAAATAACACATTTTTACTAGTTAATTAGCAAAATACTAATATTCAGCTTAAAGTGCAATTTAAAAGCTTAACTATTGGCTAAACTAGGCAAATTAAATTAATTATAGAATAGTAAACAAAGTTATAAAAATGATTGTGATAATTTGGTTGCTCTGTGTGAATATTTTTGCCTTTAAATGCATCTCGTCGATATCTTTACCTTTTAATTAGCTCTGTGACATTGACATTGGTTGACTCCTGATACTCAATGTTAAAAACATAAAAGGAACCAAAGAAAACACAGAGATGGCTGCAGAGAAATTTAGCTTATCAATGCATTGTCTCACTTTCTCCTCAATACTGACCATACACATACCAAAACTGAACAGTATATATATATATATATATATATATATATATATATATATATATATATATATACATATATATATATATATATATATATATATATATATATATATATATATATATATATATATATATATATATATATATATATAGCAACATAAAGCAGTACATGGGGTAATAATGGTTGAGCAGTAATTTACCATTTATTATCACAGTAACTATCTGTAATGGGTACATAAAGTAAATTACTGTAATTTATTCTTTGCACTACAAAATTTCATACAAATCCTGCTCCTTTTACAGTAAAATACTGTTTCCTTTTAATACAGCAAAACACTGGCTATTTTACAGTTATTTACTGCATATTCTACAGTAAGGGTTAACAGTGTGTCGCTCATGCTTGTGAACATACATGGTAACTAGATGTGTAAGTAGAATGTAACCACAATGTATGTACACACTGGTACATAGTATTTACATGTTCAATACTTGTGTAATTATTCAGTTATTATTTAGTCAAATTTACAATAACCTAAACTGCACTGCTTTTAGAATATACAGATTAATCATCATAAAACTTGATGAAACCACACATCTTTGATAAAATAAATTTTTAAAAATGGCAAATATATTATATGACAAAAGTTAACACATTTAACCAGCAATTATTATATAATTTGAGTCAAATTCACAACAATCTCAGTTGAGATTTTATAAATATGCTCAAATCAATCATAAAACTGTGAGATAAAATGGAAGAAGAATCTCAGCCTTTGTTTTTTCAAGTCATGTTATTATGAGTGTGTTAATGTGAACAATGAGCCTGGTCCCCTCTCTTCGCTAGGGTGTCTGGAGTCTGCTACGGCAAAAACGTGAGGCGCAGCAGGCGGTTAAAACGCGAGGCTGAGCTGTGTGCAGGCTACTTAATATTGATGAAAAGCCCCAATCAGAGAGGCAAATGTCTGCAGCCCAGCCTCCATTTGACACGGAGCAGCAGCGCTTTAGAATAAAAACGGCCTTTACAGCGTTTCTAAAACGCTCCATTTTCGGCACTCGAAAACCCCGGCGTAGTGTGGACGGATGGCATAACCATAGCAAAACTTATGCATTTTAAAACGAAAACGCATTAGTGTAAACGGGGCCAAAGTCTGGAGTCTGCTACGGCAAAAACGCGAGGCGCAGCAGGCGTTTAAAACACGAAGTGTGCAGGGCGCATAAGCAGCACGCAAAACCGGCCATTAGTAAACCGTTCAAAAGAGAAGCCTCAACGCATGAAGCACGTTCGGTGTGATCAGCCCCTCAGTATTTAAAAACAGCAATACTTTCTTGTAGGGATGTAACAATATTGTAAATACTGTCATATCGCAATAGTAATTTTTTTCAATATTACCGTAGCCGCATGACTCAATAAAACTATATTTCTGAGAAACGTTTGCTTAGGCGAATGAAGCGAAGCGGAGGTAGCGGGAACTACAATTCCCATCAGCCTAGGCGTGGCCATCATCCTTTGCGGTCTGTTGTCACTACAGATCCAGTAATGCGGAAGTGGAGTGCGTTGCTAGTAGCGGGGAGGAAAAAGAGCTGGAAATGATCGAACCTAAAGCGGGTTTTAAATCGGATGTGTGGAAGCATTTCGGTTTCTTTCTAAAAAGATACAAAAAAGGAGAAAAGGTGACAGACAAAGAAAAAAACGGTATGCAGGCACTGCCAGACTGTGGTGAAATATAAGTCGGGGAACACGACTAAAGACAGTCATGGGGACTGCAGAACACAGCACACTTGTTAGATTGATGCAGACATTGACTTGTACCGTGAAGAGACCTCTACCTCACTCATGGCTTGTCCTATCAAGTGGTGGAAAGACAATGCACAGCGTTACCCACTGCTGTCAACCTTGGCTAAATCATATCTCTCTGTGTTTAATGTGAGGAGTTTTCAACAATATTGCATTAAAACTTTATTTGTTTTATATGGTTTAATAGTTTTTTGTTATTAAAATTGAAAAATTGAAGTTCCTGTTTCAAGATAGATGGCTAATTTGTATGTCATTGATATGTTCAGTGCTAAGGTAAATAAACACTTTTGGCACTTTTTTCGAGTCTTTTCATTAGTTTTGTTTTTCCTGTAAATTATTCAATAAATACCGTACCGTGCCATTCATACCGAGGTATTACCGTACCGTGAAATTCTGATACCGTAACATCCCTACTTTCTTGGCATACTAGACACACCACTTTCTGTCCGATATTGGTAAAGAAGTATTATGTTGTCCATTATTCCTTAAACACACGGCATTCAGAGTCAATTATTCTTATTTTTGCCTGACTCATTTTCAGTCATTAACAGTCGAGTGCATTTTGATTTTAATATCCGAGAGTGTGTTCTAACTCTAAACTGTATCGCGTGCAATACTGCAATCACATGGCAATCACTTTTAATTGCATCATTAATTTACTAATTCTGAACCAAACCGTTACTCAGAAGCAGCATTTTAAAAACTCTCTCGTGGACCGAATGAAAGTGTTCAGCGGGCCGTAGTTTGCCCACCTCTGTCCTATAGGTTCTGTTCTGATGGCTACGAAGTTGCTAGGCAATTACCAACTCAGTCATTAGCCATAATCCAAAAAGACAATGTATCCACCAATACTCTATGATATCCCAGTCTCCAGATTGGACTTATGAATGTTTCAGTGCACTGAACCGGCCTCTACTGGAAACTCTTTATTCAAGTAGGATAATCTAAAGCTCATTAAAACAATAGTGCTGAAGTCTGGTCTTTAGCAAAGTCGCTCATTATCAGAGTCAGCATCCTTAATATCAGTGAAAGTTAGTAAGTTCTGCCAAGGTGAAGACTGCCTGTGTTTATTTTGGCTAAATGTTACATATTGTTCAATTCACAGGGGACTAATTACTAAGTAACCTTTACTTCATCGCTAGGTTCTACTCTCATAAATATGCAGTTGCGATTGTTTTCCAGTATTTTATATATATATATTTTTTTAAAAGACAAGTTGTCAGAGGTTGGCTACAGCATTTACATAACAATATGCCTCATTTTCACAGCATTTATCCTTTGCTTGTATTTATAGATTCATGATACTTTTGAGTACTGGCAGGAATTGCAGGACACATGTTTGTGTCGCTGTTCTTGTCAGGAAGAAATGAAGGGTGAACAAATTAGCATGCAATAATGAGTAGGCTAAAGCACACTATGTAGGATGCACAGTTAGCCGCCAACAAAACGGACGGACAAAGAAACAGACAAAAACTGTTTTTTTCACGGTCCAGAATTCAAAGAATCCGACATATTTTGAGCGGATTGCATTTGGAATCTGCAGTACAGCTTTTTTTGCTGTCTCTGGAAGACTGCGAGCTGTGTGGAAATGCATTTACGCTTTGCAGTTCTGATGAAACGTGGCGGTCGGCCAACGAACATGAAAAAACCCAATGTGAAAGTCACTAAAAATGACTTCAGAGTTGTGAAATAAAATACACGGCCACACAGAAACCCTAGATATCGTCAAACGTGATACATTTCACACTCACACATTCTGCTTTTAATTTTTTTTGTGTACACATGCTGAATATACGCCAATGTTAAGTCATTTGTAAGGTTATAGAAAACATTACTCCTATCTGAAATGTTACTTTTTGACTGGTGAAGCTGCAGAAGGTTGAAGATGCGTGTCAAAACTCATATTGAAAACAGCGCAGACATGAATTCATTTAGATGCACAGTTGTTGGGTTTGACAAAATAGCTGCAGTTGTAACCTGCCTGAAGCAATGAAGCTATTTAAGGCAGATGTGTTCGTTCCGTTCATTTCTAGACGAGGAAATCAGAGGGACACACAGTTGGTGTTGCGTATATTAAACAGGGACGTGTCAGTAAAATAGGAAGCTGCTTTGTATTATGCCATATAAATAAATAAAAAAGGAAAGAAAGAAAGAAAATGGTACAGACTAACCATCAGCACCAATTTATATAAAGCTTTGTTTTTTATCGGAGAAAAAGGTAAATGTTGAGGTATTGAATAACAAATTTGACCTCAGTACTGATCAAAACTAATAAATTGTTTAGGAAATGACAGGATTTTAACTCTTTAATTGCCAAATTCACAAATGATGTCACTGATTTTGTGAAAAGAAAACATAAAACGACCTATTTTTAATATAAATTTATAATATAAAAGTAATTATGGACTGGATTTTTTCCCCCTTTATAACAGTCTTGGACATGTGAACGATTAGTAACGTCATTGGCTTTGATGCATTGTTAGATCTTAGTCATGTTTTCTCCCTAATTATCTGTTGGTGGCTGTTTTTGCCTCATTGAATTCCATTATAAGCACATTTGATGGTGCATTAATACTAGATATGTACAGATCCGATCACGTGATCAGAAATGTGGCCCTATCATATGGTTTTAGACTCGCTTTGAATCGGACGTTACTTCCAGATCAGGACTCGAATTTATAGAGTTGAAGTCAAAATTATTAGCCCCCCTGAATTAATAGCCCCCTTGTTTATTTTTCCCCCAATTTCTGTTTAACAGAGAGCAGATTTTTTTCAACACATTTCTAAACAAAATTGTTTTATTAACTAATTTCTAATAAGTGATTTATTTTATCTTTGCCATGATGACAGTAAATAATATTTGACATTCTTAAGACACTTCCATACAGCTTAAAGTGACATTTAAAGGCTTAACTGGGTTAATTAGGATGACTAGGCAGGTTAGGCTAATTAGGCAAGTTATTAAATATGATGGTTTGTTCTGTAGACTATCGGAAAAAATATAGCTTGAAGGGGCTAATAATATTGTCCCTAAGATGGCTTTTAAAAAATAAAAACTGATTTTATTCTAGCCGAAATAAAACAAATAAGACTTTCTCCAAAAGAAAACATATTATCAGACATACTGTGAACATTTCCTTGCTCTGTTAAACATAATTCGGGAAATATTAAAAAAAGAAAAATAAATTCAACAGGGGGGCTAATAATTCTGACTTCAACTGTATGCATACAGTAGGCTTGGGCGGTATCCAAATGTTGATACCATCAAACCTCCTCCCTATTATACCTCGGTATACGGTATTACCGTGAATATAAAAAAAAAATAAATAAAAATAAATTGACGTAAGGCTCAGTCAGCAAACTGTTGGCTTTTGCCTAAACCGTTTAGAAACTGAATACCAAACACTAACACTGAAACCACAACAAAATAGCATGCACAGCAATATTAACAACTTTTATTAGCAACAAATAACAGTTCACAAAAAAAGTGCAAATAGTGCACGACTCACGATCTTTACCCACCTCTCTTACCATACTACTTACATTCATATATGGATTGTACTTTTCTATCGGTCGAGTAGTAAATGAAAATTTAAATGCTGTATCTACTGAATAGTAGATGATTTCGGATGCAGCCAATATATTTTATTTTGTGAAACATTGAAAATATTTTTGAACAGTAAACATGTCAGGATTTATCATTCAGTTGACTTCTGTCTTCATTAGTTTCAAAAACATAGATAGAGCTGGAGATACTGTTGTCCTAAAAAGTAAACAAAAAAAATTATCTTGAATATACAGTAGGTACGGTATAACAAATAATTTAGGCGGTTTTAAAACCTTGACTTTTCCAAACCACGGTATACCTTGAAAACGGTTATCGTCCCCATGCCTACTCCAGAGTGGATGAAAACATCCCCAACTGAACATAAGTGTTAACTGAATAATAATACATTAAAAACATGTTTTTTTTTCTGAATTATTTGAAAGAAAGACATACAGTTATTTGTAATAAAATATTTTGTAGCATCAATAATATCTTTCCTTTTAATATCAATCAATATGCATTCTTTGAGTGCTAAAAGCAACACAAATAGACAATAATTCAAACTATTAGAACTAGATATTAATCTAAATATACAGTTCTCAAACTTCAGAAGTCTGTTGGAGAAGTACAGACTAACTGCACCTCATGCCGCTGCATGAAAAACGAACTGTATTTTTAGAAACATTCATTATTATTTTGCATGCTATGATTTGAGGCCAGGAGTGGAGCCCCTGTGGCGCGGAGACCCTCGCAGAGATATCTGCCCAGAAATATCTGCCTCTGCACAACGATCTACAAGAGACGGGTCAGATGTGGTTTAAAGAGCAGATCTTTAATCTAGAATCTTCTTTCAATTATAGTGATACCTGAAGCATGTGGAGGTCACAGTTTTAAAGGGCTCACAAACTGTCTGTTCTCTGAGCTCCACTTATAATATTGTCAAGGTTTGTATATGAGAACACATCAAATATCATATTAAGTGCATGTATGAAGGTAATGGGTTTAATCTGGTCATGTTTTGACCGCCTCATCAGATCACATAATCAGAATACACTCAAACAAAAAAGATTTTTGGCTTTTCTGATTAAAT
The DNA here is from genome assembly GCF_052040795.2 of Danio rerio. Classification (NCBI taxonomy): domain Eukaryota; kingdom Metazoa; phylum Chordata; class Actinopteri; order Cypriniformes; family Danionidae; genus Danio; species Danio rerio. The sequence continues at coordinate 6,138,188 of NC_141021.1, read as the reverse complement.
ATTTATATATATATTATTTTTGGTTAGAAACAGAAGCGGTAGGTTGGGAATAGCCATTTACTTTAAAACGTTTTCTCCTGGTTTGTGGCAGCAAGGGAGAAAGGGAAGTTTGCTGTAATTTTATTTGGGGTACTTTTATTTGAGCAGGTAAGTTAGAATTATTTCCCCGCAAGTTAGCTGTCTTTTTGTTTATTATTTTGGCCTGGATTCCCTTCCGAAGAGATGCTTCTATCTTTGTTTTCTAAGTAAATAATAAATATTGTTACTACTTGATCAGCGTTGTGATTATTGTGAGTTGGGACAGGAGAAGGAGAAAACCCTAAATTGAGTATTTGAGTTTATTTCTTTGTTTTTTTACACTTGTTATTGTTCCCACCAACCCTAGACTGGTCGGGACGTAACAGTGAGGAAAAATATAATTGAAAGCAGTGCTTCTTGTTTGGTCTGATACTCACTTTATAGCGTATCTCAGCCAGGCAAATCACTGTTTTTTTAAAGAAATCAAATCTTAAACGTGAAAACTGTGATTTTGTATGGGATGACAATTATTCGGAAGCCCTGAGGCTGGTAGACTGAATTTAAAAGTTTGTGTGCATATGCCCCATTCTGGAGATTTTGTTCAATGTACTTAACTGTTTCATCAGGTGTACGATCACACTGGTGTGATCAGAACGCACATCATCATCTGCTCAAATTCAAATCTGAAGGCACGCGCTGAGACACAGAAAGAGGTGCGCATCGCTTGTCATAAACCACAATTTAACCAAACAAATAACATTTATTTTAGGTTTCAGACATTCAAACACACATAACTATAGGAAAAACATACTATTTAAAATTTCTAAAATACACACGGATATCTATGGAGGTGGCAATAATAATTATTTTTCAATTTAACTGGACGATGTGCTTTATTCACGTAAGATACACACTATTTATATTACTAGTATCTCCCAGATAAACAGTTGCTTACCTTCATGTATTTCGGTAGAACATTATAAATAAACCTGATTTAAGTCAGCAGCTTGGATCTCTCCTGCAGTTGTTGCCAGAAAATATACAGCTACGATTGGAAGTTTACAAGAAGTGTCCTCGGCTGTATCCCATCTGGACTTCACCATGCTGTTTGTTTGTTTGTTCGTTCGTTCTCTTTTCGGTTTAGTCCCTTTATTGGTAAACTTATTCAGTATATGTATTACGTGGCAGATGACCTTCCAGCTGCAACCCATCCAGTGCTCGGTCCCTAATAATAATAATAATAATAATAATAATAATAATAGTTGTTGTTGTTGTTGTAGTTGTTGTTGTTGTTGTTGTTGTTGTTTTTGTTGTTGTTGTTGTTGTTGTTGTTATTATTAGTAGTATTATTATTATTAATAATATTATATTTTTAAATGATTATTATTATTACTATCATCATAACAGTTGTCGCCATCATCGTAAGTTTTAAGTTAAGGTCAACATAAAATATATTAAATAAGATCATAATATTAGAGTTTTAAATAAATAAATAAAAATAAATAAATAATAGTTGTTATTATTATTATTATTATTATTATTATTATTTATTTTTGCAGCGTTTATTATTATTATTATTATTATTATTATTATTATTATCATTATTATTATATATTTTTATTATTTTTTATTTTTTTATTTATTTATTTATTTAATATTCATTTATGCAGCATTGCATTTAACACACACATGTATTTCTCTCTTATAGAACGAGTTTTCAGCTCAACATTCACGTTAATGTACATTTAAGATTTGTTTCAGTTGTTGTGTATGGTTTGAGGACTTGTTTCCAGCTGTTTGTGTAAAGTTGTAGGACATTTAAACTTGCTTTCAGTTGTGTATAATACTAGAAGTTGTTTAGCCACTGTTTCCTTGGTTACTATAAGAGCTTGTGTAGCGAACGCAAACGCGGTTTCGCGTCGTCCGCCTCAGTTTCGGCCCTTGTTTTGACTCGGGAGGCGTGTCCAAACGCCAGGTAACCACTATATAGCGAGCACGCTAGCATTAGTCGGCAGGAGAAGCACTTTATCAGCATCTAGACCAGCAGCCTGTAAGTACATTTAAGATTTGTTTCAGTTGTTGTGTATGGTTTGAGGACTTGTTTCCAGCTGTTTGTGTAAAGTTGTAGGACATTTAAACTTGCTTTCAGTTGTGTATAATACTAGAAGTTGTTTAGCCACTGTTTCCTTGGTTACTATAAGAGCTTGTGTAGCGAACGCAAACGCGGTTTCGCGTCGTCCGCCTCAGTTTCGGCCCTTGTTTTGACTCGGGAGGCGTGTCCAAACGCCAGGTAACCACTATATAGCGAGCACGCTAGCATTAGTCGGCAGGAGAAGCACTTTATCAGCATCTAGACCAGCAGCCTGTAAGTACATTTAAGATTTGTTTCAGTTGTTGTGTATGGTTTGAGGACTTGTTTCCAGCTGTTTGTGTAAAGTTGTAGGACATTTAAACTTGCTTTCAGTTGTGTATAATACTAGAAGTTGTTTAGCCACTGTTTCCTTGGTTACTATAAGAGCTTGTGTAGCGAACGCAAACGCGGTTTCGCGTCGTCCGCCTCAGTTTCGGCCCTTGTTTTGACTCGGGAGGCGTGTCCAAACGCCAGGTAACCACTATATAGCGAGCACGCTAGCATTAGTCGGCAGGAGAAGCACTTTATCAGCATCTAGACCAGCAGCCTGTAAGTACATTTAAGATTTGTTTCAGTTGTTGTGTATGGTTTGAGGACTTGTTTCCAGCTGTTTGTGTAAAGTTGTAGGACATTTAAACTTGCTTTCAGTTGTGTATAATACTAGAAGTTGTTTAGCCACTGTTTCCTTGGTTACTATAAGAGCTTGTGTAGCGAACGCAAACGCGGTTTCGCGTCGTCCGCCTCAGTTTCGGCCCTTGTTTTGACTCTCGAGGCGTGTCCAGCTGAATTCAATCAGCTAGTGCTTTGGGGTTATATAAACAACTAGTTCACCGCGGCAGCGGTCGCGGCAGCCTCGTGTGAAGACCGCCTCGTGTGAAGACCGACGAGGGTAAAGACCATCGACTCTACCTGCGCGACTCCACCGAGCAAAGACACCGACAAAGCACTTGAGTACTTTACTGTATTGTTTTACTTTACACTTATTTTTTGTTGTCAGTGCACTTTTATTATGTGTTTTCTAATTCCTGTTGTTACTAACACTCGCAAAACACGGGAGGTGCGCTGCAGGCGTAATCCTCACAACCTTCGTTCAATACATGTATCTACTATTTCACAACTCTCTCTCTCCGTGGGCCTCTGGAATTGTCAATCAGCTGTTAACAAGGCTGATTTTATTACCTCCATAGCTACATATTCTGACTATAATCTCATGGCTCTAACTGAGACCTGGTTGAGGCCGGAGGACACTGCTACACATGCTACTCTTTCTGCTAATTTCTCTTTTTCCCACACTCCTCGTCACACAGGGAGAGGGGGTGGGACTGGACTACTAATTTCCAAAGAATGGAAATTTACTCTGATACCGTCCCTGCCAACAATCAGCTCCTTTGAATTCCATGCAGTCACCATTATCCACCCCTTCTACATAAATGTGGTTGTCATCTACCGCCCACCAGGTAAATTAGGTCACTTCCTAGATGAACTGGATGTTCTTCTCTCATCTTTTTCTAATTTTGCCACTCCCTTATTGGTGCTAGGTGACTTCAACATTTACGTTGACAAACCGCAAGCTGCAGACTTTCAGACTTTGCTTGCCTCTTTTGACCTAAAAAGAGCACCTACTGCTGCTACCCACAAATCAGGTAATCAGCTAGACCTTATTTACACACGACACTGCTTCACTGATCAAACAATAGTAACTCCACTACAAATATCTGATCATTTCCTTCTGTCTCTCAACATCCACATTACTCCTGAGCCGCCACACACTCCTACACTGGTTACCTTTCGCAGAAACCTACGATCTCTCTCACCCAATAGACTATCCACCATTGTTTCAGACTCTCTTCCTCCATCTCGCAAACTCACTGCACTTGATTCGAACAGTGCCACTAATACACTCTGCTCCACTCTAGCATCATGTCTAGACCGATTATGTCCTCTTGCATCCAGGCCAGCCCGTGCCAGTCCTCCTGCACCCTGGCTCTCGGATGCTCTCCGTGAGCATCGCTCAAAACTTCGGGCTGCGGAGAGAATTTGGCGGAAAACTAAAAATCCTGCACATCTCTTAACATACCAAACTCTTCTGTCCTCTTTCTCAGCTGAGGTTACTTCTGCAAAGCAGACGTATTACCGTCTGAAAATCAACAATGCCACTAATCCTCGCCTACTTTTTAAAACATTTTCCTCCCTCCTCTATCCTCCTCCTCCACCCGCATCCTCCACACTTACTACTGATGACTTTGCTACATTCTTCTGCACCAAAACTGCAAAAATCAGTGCTCAATTTGCTGCACCTACAACAAACACGCAAGATACAACACCAACACCACACACACTCACCTCTTTTTCTCAGCTCTCTGAGTCTGAGGTGTCCAAACTTGTGCTATCTAGCCAGGCAACCACCTGTCCACTCGATCCCATTCCCTCTCATCTCTTGCAAGCCATCTCTCCTGCAGTCATACCAACACTGACTCACATAATTAACACATCTCTTGACTCTGGTTTATTCCCCACTACATTTAAGCAGGCTAGGGTAACCCCACTGCTAAAGAAACCCAACCTGGACCATACGCTACTTGAAAACTACAGACCAGTATCCCTGCTTCCATTCATGGCCAAGATTCTGGAGAAAGTAGTGTTCAATCAAGTCCTGGACTTTCTTACTCAAAACAATCTCATGGACAACAAGCAATCCGGCTTTAAGAAAGGCCACTCAACTGAGACTGCCCTGCTCTCGGTCGTGGAGGATCTCAGACTGGCTAAAGCAGACTCTAAATCATCAGTCCTCATTTTGCTGGACTTGTCAGCTGCTTTTGACACTGTCAACCACCAGATCCTGCTATCTACGCTAGAGTCACTGGGCGTTGCGGGCACTGTTATACAATGGTTCAGATCTTACCTCTCTGACAGGTCATTCAGGGTGTCTTGGAGGGGAGAGGTGTCCAACCTACAGCATCTAAACACTGGGGTACCTCAAGGCTCTGTTCTTGGGCCACTTCTCTTCTCCATCTACACATCATCTCTAGGACCAGTCATCCAGAGACATGGATTCTCCTACCACTGTTATGCTGATGATACCCAGCTATACCTCTCTTTTCATCCTGATGATCCCTCGGTTCCAGCTCGTATCTCAGCCTGCCTGTTGGATATTTCACACTGGATGAAAGATCATCATCTTCAGCTGAACCTCGCAAAAACGGAAATGCTTGTAGTTTCTGCCAACTCGACTCTACACCATAACTTTTCAATTCAGATGGATGGGGCAACTATTACTGCATCCAAAATGGTGAAAAGCCTTGGAGTAACGATTGATGACCAACTAAACTTCTCTGACCACATTTCTAGAACTGCTCGATCGTGCAGATTTGCACTCTATAACATCAGAAAGATCCGACCCTTCTTATCTGAACATGCAGCTCAACTCCTTGTTCAAGCTCTTGTTCTCTCCAAACTGGATTACTGCAACTCTCTACTAGCTGGGCTTCCAGCTAACTCTATCAAGCCTCTTCAACTGCTCCAGAATGCAGCAGCACGAGTTGTCTTCAATGAACCTAAACGAGCACATGTCACTCCGCTGCTAGTCCGTTTGCACTGGCTGCCAGTTGCTGCTCGCATCAAATTCAAAACTCTGATGTTTGCCTACAAAGTGACTTCTGGCCTAGCACCTTCTTATCTGCACTCACTTCTGCAGATCTATGTGCCCTCCAGAAACTTGCGTTCTGTGAATGAACGTCGCCTCGTGGTTCCATCCCAAAGAGGAAAAAAATCACTTTCGCGAACGCTCACGCTCAATCTGCCCAGTTGGTGGAATGAACTCCCTAACTGCATCAGAACAGCAGAGTCACTCGCTATTTTCAAGAAACGACTAAAAACTCAACTATTTAGTCTCCACTTCACTTCCTAATCTGCAATTGCCTATTTGAATATCACACTAACTGTACAAAAAAAAAAAAAAAAATTACTAACACTTCCCTTCTTAGACTTTACAGACCTGAAACTTGCCTTTAGTACTTATTCATTGTTGCTCTTAGTGGTGTAAATTGCTTCCTTGTCCTCATTTGTAAGTCGCTTTGGATAAAAGCGTCTGCTAAATGACTAAATGTAAATGTAAATGTAAATGTGATTTCGTCAAAAATAAAAAGTTCCATATTAAAGTGATCTCAGTCTATTATTCCTCCCGCTACACTACTCTTACAGAGGCACGCGCAATACATCAAGAGCGCCTCAGAAATTTGGCAGAAACAAAACGCAGGAAAAGATTAAAAGTTGATATGTTTGCCTTTGTATCGCTGATGCATTACATGAAGCATTGGATTTGTCACAAGGTGTGCCCACGTTTGGGAAATTTGCAGAGCGCTGGCGTTTTCATCAGTCACCCGGGGGGGAAAGCGCTACTCCAACACTCAGCAAAAAGCGCTGAGGTGAATGTGCAAACGCTTTGAAAAACCACAGGCTGGTTTGTCAGCAGAGGTGTCACATGAATGCACGATTAGGCCTTTCTTCAGTACAGCTAACATGATGTATGATTATGTCGTTGACACGTGTGCATACATTTTTAAATATAGTGGCAGGAGGAATCCGATGGCAGAGATCGCTGATGGGTTCATTCAAGGAGAACCAGCGCGACGTCTGTCAACAGAAAAATAAATAAATACATACATATCTGGGGAAACTGCTGTGTGTGCAATGTGACATTAAAATTTGCATTCAAGCCAGATTTTTGACTTTATTTCTTTAACCTGGAATTGTTTTTAATTTATTTTCCTCATGTGTCACAAGAGCTTCAGAAAGGAGATAAAACTATAAAGCTAAATTATTAATTCATTCATTCTTTTACTTTTCGGCTTAGTCCCTTTATTAATCAGGGGTCGCCACAGAGGAATGAAGCGCCAATTTATCCAGCATATGCTTTTACCCGGCGGATGACCTTCCAACTGCATCACTGGGAAACACCCATACACACCCAATCACACACATACACTATGGCCAATTTAGCTTACCCTATTCACCTATGGCACATGACTTTGGACTTGTAGGGAAAACCGCAGCACCCGGAAGAAACCCATGCAAACACAGGGAGAACATGCAAACTCCACACAGAAATGCCAACTGACCTGGCTGAGGCTCAAACCAGCGACTTTCTTGCTGTGAGGCGACCGTGCCACCCACTGTGTCACGCTAGTATATGAATTATTATTGTAAAATATATAATTTATTATATAATTTATTAAGACAAACGAGCAGATTCACGTCTTCCAATTTCCTGTATCTCAAATTTACGCAGCTCAAATTCATGCTTTAGCTCTTTTTCCTTGAGCTCTAATCGCCGTATTTCTACTTGCAACTCAAGTCTACGCAATTCAGAGTCAGGCTGCACATCAGCATGTGAAGTGACAGCACTAACAGGAGGAAGGATACTCATTTCACATAAGGCTGTATGCAATTCATTTTTAATTTTCTGTTTTTTCTCTTGTTTAGAGAGTGGTACTTCAAAGTGAGCAGCAATAGAGAACAGATTACTTTTAGTACACTGTTCAAGTTTCTCTATGCTCGGATGAGCAACAAATTCCTCTAAACTAAACTCCATAATAAGATTGAAAAACACACAGTCAAAATATTAACAAATATACAAAAAAAATCAAATCTGCGTCAAATCTTAATCATCCAACAGCAAAATACAAACTTCCGCAAATTAACTATATAACAAAATAGAAAGATAATGCAAAGGAAAGTGAAGTGACAACAAACGTTACAAAGTATACCAAATGCGAGCAAATACACCCCTCTATCTGCGCCTGCCTAACGGAACTTCACCTGTCTAACTCACCTAGTCTTCACGCAGTTCAGCGGCGGGTTATTATGCACTAAAAACCAGCAGGATTGTGAGACAATCTATAATAGACGACCCCACAAAATCCTACGGACGTGCTCCCGAGATATCTGCGTTAACAGATAACACTAACCGCCTCTTTGCGACACTACAAAAACAAAAAACAGACGAAGTCCAAAGGACAACGCCTCTTTAACCTAACAGGGGAGTAAAGGCCGCTATGCAATTAACAGTATACAAAAACACTTCACTTACCTGCATTTCCAGCAAGCTTTGCCATGCAACCGCGTTGATCAAGCAAAACAAACACGATGTTCACACACACACATGCACACGCTCCGGTGTGACACGCTACGCGGGATTCCCTATGACGCGAAATTACGTCATGAAGAATTCCCCATGAGAACCAAACATTATAGTCTAACGATCTATCGTTCAGTAAAGTCAAACAAGTTTGGTATCAAAAAGAGAACAAAGTGAAACAACTTAAAGAGAAGCGGACGAGCCCCCAATTATGTTACGGTCCCTAACTTAAATAAGACTCGTGACCAAAAGACAACGTAACATAATAAACAACGGCCAAAGTTCTCCAGCTAAATTATTTATTAATATAACATAACCAACAAAACAATCCAAATTGACAAGAGATGGGGAGCCCAACAACATAATAAAGAACAACCAAACAAACCTAAAGCAGGTTGGAGCTCCCCACTCCAAACAAATATCAAAAGGAAAGCATAAAGGAGAACACAACAATAAAGCCGTCAATGACTGTGGTGACGTGGAGGAATGAGAGGCCGTAGAAGTCCGCTTCCGTTTGTTTTAAAGGCCTGACGCCACCAGGTTAACCAATAGAAAACTGAAAAGGGAAAAGGACAAACAAGATCAATCGAAAGTAATTATTAATGGCAGGAGTGAACGCCACACGCAACAGCTAATATAATACAAGTACAATTCTTCATTGTTATTGCATGAGAAAAAAAATTAATAAAATCTAGCAACAAAATAAATAAATAAAAATGCATCACAGATTTTATTATTCTCCCCTGTATAAATAAGAATATTTCATGTTTATTTAATTTAATTAATTAATTTATTTCCAAACTCAAACAAAAAGTGCTCAAGAAGTAGCTTGATTAATTTATCTTTAGGTGTCAAATTCCTCAGAATAACTTCATTATCTTTTTTATTTTTTCATCATTATAATTATTTTGTTCCTCTCTCAATTCTGTATTAATAATGATCGTTTAGTTGACTTTGTGTACAGTATATTGTTTTAGTATTGTTCAGATATTCTAATGACTCATGAGATCATAGTGTTTAAATGAACTCCAGACGCACCTCATCTCTGTTACCCTGATAAGGGCAAGTGCATAGGTACAAAATGCATAGGCACAGTCTTAAAGGGCACCTAGTCTGCCCCTTTTTCATGATTTAATATTAATATTATGGTTCTTCTGAATGTGCCAGTTTAGGTTCAGTTCAAAACACAGATCAGATTTTTTATTAAAATGTGTTAAAAAGTGTCATTTTGGGGGCGTGTACTGTTTTAGGGGTGTGTTGCTTCACATGAAAATTAGTTTCGGCTTCCCGCCCAACCTAACAAGGGGGCGGAGCCAAGAGCTTCCCCGCTCTGTGTTTGGCAACAGACAGGCAGACAGACAGAAGCAACATGAGTGAGAGGACCAACATTTAGCTGTATATGTGCTACTCTGACACAGACCAAGCAGAGTACAAAATCATCTTTGTATAGTTTTACAGCCAACGGTGTGCTAGTTAAAAGTTCCGAGCTTGTATACCAAGACTAATGACCAATTACTTTGACTGAGGCACCAGAGCCATGACATGGCACACTCAGACGCGCACATTCAAATGTTATTTAAAATTAAACTATTCAGATGGAGCTCTGTGTCGAGGCAGAAACATAAATTGTCCCGAATCATGGCTGGGCACCGCGGACAGCCATCGACTTGAAGCACTGTTGTAATTTTAAAAACGTACATAAAAAAGTAGTGTGTATATATAATAAACTAATATAGTGTGTATTATACTATGTTAAACATTGAAATTACAGTTAATATTTCCAAACTATTTCAACAAAATATAAAAAAAATAATAATAATTACCGCTGCATTTAATGTTTCTGTTTTTAATTTCAGCAACTACTTATCAACATTTAATTAATGCAGTCTGAACTATCATAAACATACAACGAACAAATACATTTTTATTCCATAATATCAAAATATGTAATATATTTATTAAATATAGTATTAATTATATTTTAAATGAAAATACTTTAGACATTTATTTTATAAATTTATATTATTTTAAGATATACATTTTTAAATAAATATATGTATTTATATATTTATTTATTTTATCTACAATTACGCGCAGTGACTTACTGATTTATTTAATAATATAATATAATATAATATAATATAATATAATATAATATAATATAATATAATATAATATAATATAATATAATGTAGGGAGAGCAACAGTGTGGCGCAATGGGTACATGTCCAAAGACATGTGGTACTAATATACTATAATTGACTGTAGTGTGTATGTGTGTGCGTGTGCGTGTGTGTGTGTGTGTGTGTGTGCGTGCGTATGTGTGTGTGTGTGTGTGTGTGTGTTGTGTATACATTTCACATGTAATTCAAAGTGTAGCTTGTCATTTCTTTGTAAATTATTATTATTATTATTATTATTATTATTATTATTATTATTATTATTATTATTATTATTATTATATAACATTTTATAAATATTATTCAATAAAATAAATATATTTATATATTTATATTTATTTTAAGTAAAATATATGTTGTAAAAATCCACATCATCTCAATCCTTCTGCTCTTGCTGTATGCTCACACAGCCCAGAAAGGACACATTTCTCCTAAGGACAAACATCTGAGACAAAGCTGATCCTTCAGTGAATCATACGTCTCCTGAGTTATGAAAGCACACCCTCTGAGCAGTAAATTTGTCCTCTTTTACAACCACCAATGAATGACACCTAAAACGTGTTATTTAAGCGCAGCGCTGTAAAGCACCTCTATATAAAGTCAAGGGCTTGAGGCTGAAATAAAGCCAGTTCTGAAGCAGAAATCCAGAAAACAGTGTGTCTGGAGTGTAAGTTAATCTCTGACCTCAAGACGCTTTCACTCCGACCTGAGAACAGCACAACTGGACATACACTCGATCTAACACATGAGCTGATGCTAAGATTCCCAGCCAAGAACAAGAGAGGTCAACACACTGTGCACAAACAAGTCTTCTCGCTAACTTTGTGTAATATATACAGCTATCAGCAAAAATAAAACAGTAATTGAAACCAGATTTACTCTCCTGACCATGAATTTGTTAGGTTGCTGAGTAAAAACCATTTTATTCAATTAAAAATAATTAAAAACAATTATAATTAGTTAAATCATTCTGAAGGCAAAAGGGGGTCCAATCCCGGTACTAGTAAGGTGTACCTAATAACCATCTGCCGTGTTTATTTATTTGTACAATATTAGTTTGATTGTAGAGTAAAAGTAATATAAATATGTTTGAAAACTTTTTTTTCTGTTATTTAATGCGAAAATCTCTACTATATTTTGAACAAAATAAATGTATAAATTTTTTTTATATACTGTTTTGTACTACATATCTACAGTACAGTATACTACATTTAACACTCCTAAACTCAGAAAATAATAAATAAATAAAGCAAACAATAAACTAATTAATCAATTAATAAATTAAGTAATATATTAATATATTAATATCAATATATTAATATATTTAATAAGTAAACAAATAAATAAATAGATAATAAATTATTAATAAATAAATAAATAAATAATAAATAATTAATAAATAAATAACTAAAAAATTGTAATAAATAAACAAACAAAACATTGATTTTGACTGCCTTATTTATTTATTTTAATTTATTTTATATTTTTAATTAATTTATTTTATTTATTTATTCAACATAGCTGCATCTATATTATTTTTCTTTTTTCTAAGACACAATTGTTTATAAAATAAATATACAGTATATAACTGGTCATATTAAACGTGGACATATTTCTCAGTAAACATAAATGAAAAATTAATAAAAAATAAATCACAGGTTAACTGACAAACTAATCAATTAAAAGTTGATTTTGCATATTTTCTTTACATTTGACTAAACAAAATATAAAAAACACACAGCACAAAGCCAAAAAGCAAATAAATAAACAAACAAATAAATAAATTACAACTGCAATAAATAGACAAACAAGACATTGATTTTGTCAATTTTTTTATTTTCATTTATTTTATATTATTTATTGATTTATTTAATTTATTTATTCTACATTGCTGCATATATTTTTATTTCTACCGCCCGAAGACTGAATTATGTGTGTCTAAACTGGCAGATCTGCATAACTGGAATAAAAACCTATCAGTTTCCTACAGATGGTGGGACAGACTGAAGGCTCCACTAATATGTGAAGGCACAAACTGTTCTCTTAACCCCTCAAACATGTTCACAGCCTGGACATACAGTAATCCGGCCTGTGATGCTTCTGATGGCAAACCAAGTAGAAAGAAGAAGAAAACCTCTCTTTTTCTCTCTCTTCAGTGCATAATTTGACAGGCATTGATATTAATGTGCTTATTAACACTACAATTGCATTCATTCTACTTGCAGCTCCGGTTTGAAGCAGTTGCTTCGCTCTCCTGAGCCAGAAACACTAAAAGACATTGATCAGACACCAGACTCGTGCAGAAACACACATATTTTGTTATATGCACATCACGTACAAATGGAAACATAAGATCCACGCTGAAAATATGTATTCATATATTTCTGAATAAATAAAATGGTATTGCTCAGAAAACAACGTGGTGAGCGCACTGGCGCCACTGTCCTGTGGCTGCAGTCACATCCTTTAAGTGGATGCTGCACACTGGTGGTGGTGTCGACAGACCCCCCCACCTCCCCCCCTCATGACTGTGAAGCGCTTTGGGTGTATGGCCATACACGATAAACACACTATATAAAAATACACATTATGTTACATTATTAAGAGGACTGCAAACTGTGTGTGTAAACTGCATTCCTTACATTGTGGGGACTAACTCTTTAAATTATAAAAATGCCAGCAAATTTTGCCCATGTGTGGTCTTTTACTGGACCTCATGTATAAAACAGCTTATAAATCACACAGGATGAAATGTTCTGAAAATGTAAAAATGCTAATTGTTTCCTGAGAGCGTTGGGTTTAGGACGAGAGGGAAGGAATATATACTGTATGTGCAGTATAAACATTATGTCTATGGGAAGTCCCCATAAAGACAACTGTACAAATATGTGTGCCTGAAATGTTCCTGTAATTTTGGAATGGCTCATGCATGCTAAAATTGAGCTAGTATTTATTTATTTATTTATCTATTTATTTATTTGATTGTATATATATATTTTTTTGTTTGGTTAATTGTTTATTTACTTTTGTGCTTATTTATTATTTGTATATTTCTGCATTAATGTCTGTTTTTATTTTAGTGCAGATAATTTTTTTTGTTCTATATATATATATATATATATATATATATATATATATATATATATATATATATATATATATATATATATATATATAATTATTATTATTATTATTATTATTATCGTTTTCTAAGGAGTTGAACAATATTCGGTAACAGAAATTGAATAATTAAAATGCAAAAAAAAAAAAAAAAAACATGTTAAAAAATCTAACTTTGTTTTATCTTGTTTCTAGTGTAAATATTAAAAAATATATATATATTTGACCAAGTAAAAATATTGTTTAGTTTTCAATGTCAGAAGAAATAGGTGAAAATTAAGAGTATTGTTGCTTGTTTTGAGGAAATTATCTGCCAGTGTGGTGAGTGAAATAATCTTGTTTTCGCTTTGAAATGCAGACGATGTATTTGGACTAGAAACAAGAAAACAATTCTAAGCAAGAATTCTTATTTGTTTTTTTTCCACATATCATATAAATTCCATAAAAATACAGTGATTAAATACAATTCTGTAGCTCCTGGTCAACAAAAAATCAGACTGGAAGTTAATTTTTTTTAACTATTGCAGATGCGTACATTGTGATGACAAAACAATATATTGTGCAACATTTTCTCAACTATATGCATGCATGTGTGTATTTAAACATAAAAAATAAATATATACTGTACCCACATATATCATGTGAATTTTTTTTATTTGATTATGATTAATATTTGCCCAGCATTAATTAGTGAATTAATTAATGTATTTATTTGTTTTATATGAATTAATAATTGAATGACATAATTTATTTATTTTATTTACTTATTTTTTATTTTTTTTATTGTTTTTACATTTATTTATTTTTTATATTTATTTATTTTTGTATTAACATTTAATTTATATATATATATATATATATATATATATATATATATATATATATATATATATATATATATATATTTTATATATATATATATATATATATATATATATATATATATATATATATATATATATATATATATATATATATATATATATATATATATAAACAGGACACATTAAAAATAAAAAGAAATAAAAAAGCTATTGATTACCCCCTCTTTTGATTGTAACCCACTCCTTAAAACAGCATTCTTTTCATATTAATGCAGCTAGATTCATTACCCACAAACATCTGCAGCAACAGACATATTCATAACTCTGCAATTATGGATGATCGCACACAAGGGTTGTTAGTTCGTTTTCTCTTCCAAGTAGTCCTATATACCTGTTTTATTTTCCAGCATTTCTCTGTCTGTATCTCATCCTGGACTCCTCCTGGCTGGTATTTATAAAAACATACACCTTTTAATTAGACACTCGCTCCCATTTGCTATCGCAGAGCCAAAGCAATTTCCCCTTAAGTAGTTACATAATAGTAGGTTTAGAGGTGATACTTTTCCAAACATCAGTGCAAGAGGCGCACATTTGTAAAGCAATTAGCTAACTTAACTGAGCATGTAGTTCATTTAAATATGCAAATCATCAATTTGTCAGCAAACTCAATTTTCATGTTAATGATATTAAACAATTTGAACGCACACTAATGCTGTATTTTCTTAAATCAAGGGCAAACGCTGTAAGTTTCCTGATCAATTGGTCTCTGGTTTTTGAATAAGCCTTATGCAAGATTTAATTGCATGTTATGTGCATGTATAACTAAATGATCTCGCTGTATCTAAAACCTTTAAACACAAAGTCGACTGAAATAGCCTCACTTAATTACTACTCTCTAAACGCTCTTACATAACACTCGCCAATTTTCCAAAATAAGCTAATTAATCAAGAGTTTTAAAGATACTTGTTGGAGCTAAAATAATACAGCTTCTTATGATAAAAGATAGGCGGCAAGGTGGCTTACTGGTTAGCACTGCCACCTCACAACAAGAAGGTTGCTGGTTCGAGTTTCAGCTGGCATTTTAGTGTGGATGTTTGCATGTTCTCTCCGTGTTGGCGTGAGTTTCCTCCGGGTGCTCCAGTTTCCCCCACAGTCCAAACACAAGCGCTATAGGTGAACTGAATAAGTGAAAAAGGCCAAAGTGTGTGTGTGTGTGTGTGTGTGTGTGTATGGGTGTTTCTCAATAAGCAATAATGAGCAATTTTAAAACATACATTTAAAATGTTTTATAAACTATATTTTTTATAAACTTCTTGCACTAACAGACAAAACATAAAGGAACATTAAAGGCCTTTCTGAAGTGAAAAAAATGAAAAATGCATTTCAACAAACATTTCAAACAAATAAAAACGAATGAAAATACACATAACAATGCACACTGTAAGCATGACATTTAAGACACTTTTCTTTACAGCTGCTATCATCCAAATTTAATTGATTTATTTAAGACTGTTTAAATTTCACCTGTGTTGTAGCAACATTGGTTATATGTTATTTGAAATTTAGATTCAGTAAATTAAAACTATAATAAATATTTTGTTAAATGGGGTTTTGTGTGGGTAAGTAATTATCGAATAAGTGAATAAGTAAGTTAATAAGTAAACAAATTAAATAAATTAATGAATTAGTTAATAAGTAAATACATAAAATAAATAAATAAATAAATATTAACTTATTTATTTATTTATTTATTTTATGTAATTATCAACTTAAGTACATAAAATAAATAAATAAAGAAAGAAAGAAAGAAAGAAAGAAAGAAAGAAAGAAAGAAATAAAGAAATAAATAAGTTAACACATAAATGCATATAATAAATAAAAAGTTAAATAAACATTTAAAATAAATAAATAAATTAAATAAATACATAGAATAAATAAATAAATAAGTTAAGTAAATACATAAAATAAATAAATGAATAAATAAATAAATGAGTTAAGAAAATAAATAAATAAATAAATAAATAAATAAATAAATAAAGTTTTCAATGTTATTATTATTATTATTATTATTATTATTATTATTACTGTTGTTTTTAGCTATCTTCATCATCATTATCATTATTATTTTAATTATTATTAATTTTTTTTATTTATTATCTTTAGTTATCATTGTGAAAATTATATTCTGACATTAGTGATGGCATTTTCTTTACAATGAATTGTCATTGTCATTACAATTTTCATTACAATGTTAATTGCCAAAATCTAAATCTTTATTTTTAGTTCCTAATTAATAGCATTATTATATTTTAAAAAGTAAAAAATAAAATAAAAATAAATTAATAAATAAATTACATTTTATTCAAGAAAAAGCCAATGATTGCATATTGACAATTTTGACATGACACTGATGTTCTTCCTACTATTGCTATTGTTTTCAAATATCTCCTTTTGTGTTCAACGAAAAGAGAAAAAGAAGGTAAACAGCTGGGGCTAATAATCATCATGCTGACAGGGCTGCACAACATCGATATTGCCATGAGCGAGTCTGCAATAGTCATTTAACAGGGATATGCAATGTAGTTGTAATTATAGTTGACCAGACATTAGTTATACATAATATACATAATACATAATACAATACATAATACAATTATTTGCTTAATTAAAATTATACAGTATTATTATCATTATTATTATTATTATTATTATTATTATTATTATTATTATTATTGGTATTGTTATTATTATTATTATTGTTATTATTATTATTATTTGGTGATTATTTCATTTCTGTTTCTGAATACTGTTTGACTTCCCAGAAACAGTAGATCATTGTTTATTCGCATCTGTTGTCTTTAACTTTGCTTGTCATTGTTTCCTTATTTTTTATGCAGATACGCTCCCCTACAGAGTCATCCCAATCGATCTGAAATTATGAATTCTTTACCAGCTATTCAAGTCATCCGCTGAAATTGGATTTATATCGCAATATATATCACAGAGAAAGAAAATATTGCAATGCCAGTTTGTTTTCCAATACCGTGCAGCCCTAATGCTGAACATGCAATATGTGTATAAGTATACAGTAATGAAAACAGAACAGAGAGAGATTTCATCAGTATTTTTCAGGAAAAAAGGCTTTTAAATACACACATATTTAATATGCATACACAAAACGTTATACTATAAACATAAGCCCATATCAACACTGGAAAAAAAGCAAAAGGCACTATAACCCTTGCCATCTTTATTTACATGCAGGATGATTTTCAGTCAATAATGACTAAGATTTGGTCTATTATTTGCACAAATCCACTGCATGACTTCAAAAGACTTGGAATATCGTTCAGCAGGCATATGGACTACTTTTATGACAGATTCGAGTCCTTTTTTGGGGGCTGTGTCATTTGAAATCACCCTCCACGTTGTTTCAGTGGAGAAGCTGCCTGAGGACATGGAGTCTCAGATCTGCTTTTGTGCCTCGCAGAAGAAAGAAAACAAAACCACAGCGAGCAGCAGGAGACTGAAAAACCATCAGAACGTTCACATTTTTTTTTTCCAGCAAACTACTTCTTTAACTTGTCAAGCCTTCGAAGCCTTTATTCCATTTGAAACATAAGAGACCGTTCAAATGCATTCTTCCTCATTTCATAACCGTGTTTGTCTCTGAAAAAAATAGAGCATTTTTCAGCCCAAGAGGTGCACGCATGCTGCACAGCTCTTTATAGTGGTGCATGAGCTACACAAATCAAGCACTTGAGTAAAAGTACATAGTTTATGAAAAGAAAAAAATAGTCCTTTCTATACCGTTATATAAAGCACATGATTTTTTTTAAACACTTAAAAGTAATTACAAATAAACAAGTATTAAAAGTAAAATACTTACACATGAATGTTTGTGTATTTTGCATAAAAGGTTTCATTTCATTGCTGATAATTATGCATCACTACTACTGATAATTTATGATGATTCAATTGTGAAGAGAAGTGAACAATAAATGAACAATGGGTTTTGCTCACATTTCATTTGAATCAGAGAGCTGTTAACTGCGAACTTGCATGCTGAGTTCAGACTGCATGATTTTCAAAGTAGTCGTGTCACAGATGTTTTCACACTGCATGACTATCTGGGCTTGCGTTTCGTCGCTGCTTTGTTTACACTGCAAGATGGATCGGCGACAGGGACTTTCACATTGCATGACTTTACTATAGGAAGAATCGCCGACAACTTTGTCCAAACTACGTCTCACAGCCAAAAACACGTCGTATATCTTTTGTCATCAACTACATAATGAGAAAGAAGCCTTTCATGGGGTTGAACATGTACATGTTTGCTCACCTGAGTGTAAAGGGAAGTAGCCATTTCTCCTCAACGTTGATTATAAATTAATTTCTTTCTTTACGAAACGTCAAACAGACACGGTTGCTCCTGAGTCCTGTCAAACCTCCACTAGTTTTTCCTCCATTTTGTGGGTCCAAACAAACCGAAAAAGAGCGCTTTTAACTTCTCCCCCAGCCTCCCGCTGGCCTGCAGCAGGTATACACACACACACACACGCACACACAAGTGAAAGCTGCTCTCTCATTGGCTGTAGGCGATCGCTGATGTTATTTTCAGTCAAAACTCAATTCACACGGCATGATTTGAATCGCTGACAGCTCCAGATATTTAGCACGCCAAATATCTCACAGGCATCGGCGACTCACCGGCGATTCTCTCAGATCGCGTCTTTGAAAGTTCATACTGTGTGATTGTCACTCACGTGCACGAGCAGCGATTTGCCAGTGATTTCAGGCATTTGTCGGCGATTTCTCAAAATCTGTCGGCGAGCCAAAATCGGGGCTAAAATCACGCAGTCTGAACTAGGCTTTAAATGATCATTTGAATCAGTGAGTTACCACCAGGTTTGTGCTGATTTTTTTTCAGTAGTTCTTTTAAAAGAAGAATAGGGGTTTCGTTCTTTGCTCGCTTAAATGATCTAAATCAGGGGTCTCAAACTCAATTTACCTTGGGGCCGCAGGAGGCGAAGTCTGGGTGAGGCTGGGCCGCATAAGGGATTTCACAAAAAAAAGTCCTCAAATGTCATTATTAACAGTTTTAATTATTTCTTCTGAACATGAAGTGTCCTGAACATTAATAGAACATTGAGTGAAGATTATGAACAGTTCTTCTGAACATGGCATCTTTTGCCTACTTCTTGCTGCCAGAGACTTGACAGCGCTTCTTCTCACAAATCTAAACCACATTTGGCTTTAGAGCGGAAGCAGTTGAGACCCTCAGTATGGCTTGAAGATGATCATCATTAAGTCTAGACCTGTACTTTGACTTATTGAAGTCCTAGGGAAAAAAGTGGGGGAACTCACTCGAAACTTCCATTCCCTCACCTAAAAAAAGGCGTATATATGTATAAATAAAACACCCCCACCCCACTCCAGTCACATCAGTCTGTACCAGTCTGTATCTACCTATAATATATATTAGATGCAGGGCAGGCACGTGCACACATAGAGCTCAACCTGTGCAGAGCACATGCCCTTTTTAGTCTTGCATAGTAAGTGCCCTTCCAAAATGATCAAAAGTGCCCCCACGACGCGACACACCCTCGGTCCCGCCCTTCAGTAGGCGCGCGATAACACCGCTCTTGAGTACGCGCGCGACAACACCGCTCTTGAGTACTCTCTCTCCCCGCTCCGCTGATTCTGTCAGAGTACAGCGGTCGGCGCGGGCCACAAAATATTGCACTGAGGGCCGCAAATGGCCCGCGGGCCGCGAGTTTGAGACCCCTGATCTAAATGATTGGGCAGATCTTGGATCTTTTAATCTTGATAACTGATCTCTGGCTAATTTGGTTCTTCAAACAAGTTCACAAATCAGATTAAAATGTCAGGATGAACTGATCTGAGATCGCTGCGTATGTTGTGAACATGATCAGCAATGCAACGATTGGCTGACGCCACAGCAGCGTAATGACATCATCTGATTAATATTCAATTATCCATGTGAGATAAATTACATAATATTTGTAGTAAATGGTTTGTTAAATATTATATGCAATAACTTTCCACCTTTGTTGTGGGCTGCATGCTTTACCCTTTCATGTGTCAAGAGTATTTAGAAATTTGTTTAGTTTGACAGTTAGAGCGGACTTTCTTTATTATAGTAGCCATAGTGGTATTATTGTAGCCGGTTTCTTAATTGGTCTATAGAATAACTCAGTGTGATATTGGTAAAGGTGTCTGCAACTTTAGTGAAGCATCAAATCACCACCATAATTACTGTCAAAACATGTTCATGGCTGCATAAATGTATTATTGCTTTTTAAAAAAAAGTTACATATGGTACATGTCTATTATCATACACAAATTGTACTAAAGCAATCTAAAAAGTTCATATTAATGAATTTTCTATTTGATCCACCAGGTGGCAGTCTTTGTACTTTTATTTTGGAGTGCAGATTGCACAGGTTTTATCATTCATTCATTCACTTTGTTTTGGCTCAGTCCCTTTATTAATCCGGGGTTGCCACAACGGATTGAACCACCAACTTATCCAGCACATGTTTTAGGCAGTGGATGCCCTTCCAGCCGCAACCCATCCCTGGAAAACATCCATACACACTCATACACTACGTATGATTTTATCATACCCAATTCACCTGTACCGCATGTCTTTGGACTGTGGGGGAAACCGAAGCACCCGGGGGAAACCCACGCGAACGCAGGGAGAACATGCAAACTCCAAACAGAAATGCTAATTAACCCAACCGAGGCTTGAACCAGCGACCTTCTTGCTGTGAGGCATTAGCACTACCTACCTACATATATATATATATATATATATATATATATATATATATATATATATATATATATATATATTTTTTTTTTTTTTTTTTTTTTTACTTATGTATATAGTTAAAATTATATATTCACTATTTTCCAAGTGTATATAACTACTGTAAATTTGAGAGTTCAGTACATTCAGTATTATCTTTGCTATTATCTGATCCAATCTAATCCTGTTTCTATGAAATTAAGCTGCTCCCTAGCAGGTTTGAGCTACAAGATCTGTTGCTATGACAACGACTCTCGGATCAGTTTTGAAGAACCAAATAATCCTGGATCGTGTCAAATCGTCAATAATCAAATCCAGCTAATTGAGTAATCCACGTACGAAGAACAGACCCCAGTTGTTTGAAGTATTATTTGTTTTATTCTTTCTGTTCAGCATCCTTCAACAATGACGAGAGTGGTGGGGTTCATAATGTTCACAATGGTATTTTTATTAGTTGTTGGTTTAACCATGGATGAGGTATTGGCGTCTATGTTATTTTCTTTTCAATTACGTTACGTAATTACATGTTCAAAAACATCAACCAATGCTGCATATGCATAATTATTCTAATAAATATATATATATATATATATATAATTAAAGAATATTTACACTATAACCTAAATTAGAAGAGTAACACACAAAAAAAGGATTTTTACGCTCATTTTGAATTTTACTTGAATACAAATATAAATACTATTCCCCTCTCAACAAATACAAATGCAGATACAAATACCGGCTGCTTTGCACACCCCAATAGATTGTTTGATTCAGTAAGTACTTAACTGTAGTTACCTCAAACTAAACATATTATTTAAATTAGTGAGTCACTGACTGCAAACTTGCTCTTCATAGTTCACTTGAATAATTAAGTTGTGGATTTAAGAATTGCTCTTATTGAATCATTTAAATCAGTGAGTCGTTTACTGCAGACTCACTCTGACCTGACCATTTCATTGAGTTATAAACAGTAGATTTCGTACTTAAAGAATCATCTGACTCAGTTGACTCAAGAACAGAGTCAATCAGATCTAACTCACCAACTAATCATTCAGTGCATTTTGTGAACTGATTCAACAGTCAAGAATCAACTTGTTTACAATTCTAAAAAGTTTTGTCTCCAGTATAGAATAACATTTGACTCTGGACTCTTTTTATAAACTGTACTATAGTTTAAAAAAGTAGTGCAACATTTAGCTGAGCTGTCCAGCAGTGGCTCTCTGTGTGTTGCAGAGTCTGATGAACGGTGCGTTTCAGGTAAACACACAGATCGCAGAGGTAAAAAGCTCTTTTAAAGGTCACTTTTATCCATCACGAGGCAAGTGTGTTCATGAAGAAGACATCAGGTCCCTTGACGCATGATCTTAAACATATTGTTATGGGCCTGGTGGAGATGTGGAAGGCCAGAGAGCTTCGCTGCAATGTTATTCCTTTCCCTCCACCCCTGAAATGACAAGAGGCCTCGAGGTCGCCCGCTGATACCCTTTACCTTTGCTTTTATTGTTTGATTGATGCCACGGAGGACTGATTCAGCGCTGCTTTATTTCCGCCGCGCTCTGAATTGATGCTCTGTAAAGTGAAGCACATGAAAGGCTTGATGACGCACCTGTGCTGAGATGAAGACGAGGGGTTTGTGCATCACGTGTTAGCGCGATGAATGAAGCATGGCAAGTAATTAGGAGTTTAAATGTGTGCGCAGGCTTTGAAACCTGTGGAAACCATGAGGGAATGAACAAGCAACACTTTATCCAGGATAATGCATAGAGACAATGAGCTGTGTGTAACAACTGTCTCACGTGAAACACAACCACAGTGCCTTTTTATATGTAATACATATAAAGATAATGGGAAAATTTGGCCATTAGGACATCAATTATTATTGTAAATTTGAACTTTTTAAAATATTAGTATTTTTAAGTATTTTTATTTATTTATTTAGTCATATTATTTAAGGTTAATATTGTTAGACCCCTTTAGAATACATACATATACTTGACTAATTAACCTCACAAAAATAATTAACCTAGTTAAGCATGTAAATAGCACTTGAAGCTGAATACTAGTTGGTCACACAATAAATATAAAATATTATGTACTGTCATCACGGCAAAAAAGGTGTTTTATATATATATATATATATATATATATATATATATATATATATATATATATATATATATATATATATATATATATATATAACAATTGTATGACTGTAGTATAAGTAGCAAGAAAAGATATTTAACTTTTTACCACATAATACTTTTTTTCATGTTGTTAATTTATTGCTTTTAAATGCTTATCGATTAAATATAGCATGTATAGTAAAAACAAATACCTTTTGGTGATTTTTTTTTACAAATTAAAATAGTAATGACCGTATATGTGCATTTCATAAATTTTCTTCGACTTAGCAGATGCCCTAGATTTTCAAGAATTTATTATTATTTATTTATTTGTTGTTAGAAAATTGGCTGATTTTGTTGCAGTAATTGGCTGAAATTAATTAATTTTGCAATTAAAAAAATAATTATATAAATATATACATAGATATAACCCTCCCTACTCTCCAAGAAATGTACATATCCCGAGTGAGCAGAAGGGCAGCCAAAATCACTCTGGACCCCTCACACCCAGCACACTGCCTCTTTGAACTGTTACCTACTGGTCGACGCTACAGAGCACTATGCACCAGAACAGCCCAACAAAGAAACCCTCTTCCTTCAGGCAATTCATTTCATGAACACTTGATGATAATAATTATGAAACAAATATCACTACTTGCTATACACTTTTTATATACATATACACTTATTTAACAACACACTTTACACAAGCCAATTTGCACATAACAGCTGCATATATAACATTGTATATGGCAATATACCTGTACATACACTTGTTAATTTGTATATTTGCATTCGCTAATTACTTCAGTTTTTTAATGCATATTACTTACAGTGTTTCATGTTTCTAAAATAACCCAACATAACCAATAAAAAAAAATGTAAATTAAATTAAATTAAATTAAATTTAATTAAATTAAAAAAAAAAAGTTTTTTTTTTTTTTTTTAGGTAATTTACAGTAAATAATACCAATTGCATGTATCAATACATGAGGTGATTTTTCTCAGCAAGACAAAAATAAAGTCAGTTAAAAGCTATAAAAACTGCCTCATAAAGTAATACAGTGCTTTTAAAATATGCATAGTCGTATGCCTGCAGAACTCCCACTCCACATGAATCCTAGGGAATTCCATGCTTGGAACAGATACATATTTACTGAAGAACAGTTTTAATTAATTAGAGCTGTGAACAACTTTGCATTGTTCTCCAGCTGTCCAACTGAGAAGCATCTTTATAGTCAACAGTAGGTATAAATATCCAGGATCATTTATCTTCTTCAGGACCTTCAAATCCACAAGACAATACATCTAAAAGGTTCTTTATATCTAACACACACACACACACACACACACACACATATATATATATATATATATATATATATATATATATATATATATATATATATATATATATGCTTGGGATTAATTATTGTGATTTCCCGATTGCAACAGAGAAATACTGGGAAATCTCTACAGACGGATAGCATTTCATAACATTTAGACTTAAAATCTTTTAAAATGTGAGCAAAATCACCTGTTTTGTCATCACTTCAGACATTACGCTAGAGAATCATTCAAACACTAGCTCTAAATTGACATTGGTGAATTAGCAAAAGTTTCTGCTGTTTTGAGGTCAGCTACAGATGTGAATGAATGGCAAAAGAAAGTAGCTCCTCATAAAGTAATTTTTAGATTCTCCATGTTTGATTTTCTTTTTTTATATACTCGATTATGCTGTTTGAACTGTTGTATAAACGCAAAATCACAGTCAAAGCAGTCCGATATGGCTGTATGTCATCACTGGTGGGACACTGAGGTGCTCGGCTTGTGGCCACGCACCATATATATAAAATACCACTGTCACCAAGGTTATGCTTACTGTTCACCGGGTTGACAGTGATCATGGTGGAGATTTCAGTGATGGCTATAGAGTCATCTCAACACACAGGAAAACTCCCCAGATTTTAGAGTTTAAAGAATAGGTCAACATAATGACTAAAACAGCTTTGTATGAATGTTTACTTTATAAATTACATATTAAGAACAAAGAAGAGGTCCTTGTGTGTATCCCATTGTGGCAAGACTTGAGATGTGGCGATCTTTATAATATTGTACTTTTGTGGATAGTAATCACTGTATACATCTTGGCCTTACATTTTGAAGGCCTGCCAGTGATCATATGTACTATGTGTTTGTATTATTTTGTCATGTACCAGTAGAAAACAATAAATAACTTGAACTTAAAAATATATATATATATATATAAGTATACAGGGTCGGCACGGTGGAGCAGTGGGTAGCACTGTCGCCTCACAGCAAGAAGGTTGCTGGTTCAAGCCCAGCTGGGTCAGTTGGTATTTTTGTATGGATGTTCTCCCCGATGTTGCTTGGGTTTCCTCCGGTTTCCCTCACAGTCCAAACACATGTGGTATAGGTGAACTGGGTAAGCTAAATTGTCTGTAGTGTATGTGTGTGAATGAGAGTGTATGGGTGTTTCCCAGTGATGAGTTGCAGTTGGAAGTGCATCCGCTGCGTAAAACATATGCTAGATAAGTTGACGGTTCATTCAATTGTGGCAACCCCTGATTAATAAAAGGACTAAGCCGAAAAGAAAATGAATGAATGAATGAATGAATGAATGAATGAATAAATGAATTTAAATATACAGTATCAGGAACATCAGTTCACAATAAGTGCTAGAAGAAAAAAAGCAAAACTAAACACAGACAAAGACATAAGCCTGCAGATTGCAGTGTTATTCTTTAGTTCAGCTCATGCGGAAAGAGCAGAAATATTCATTCATGGAGAAAAGAAAGTGAGCAGCCGAGGCCACGGGCCAAATGTGTACCCATGCATCACCAGTTGTGAGAAGGTCAAGATTTAGCCAGGCTTCTCTGTCATTAGGGAATGTAATGAAGCTATCTTTATCACACAACCTGCATTTGTTCATTCAAATCAGACGCACTCAGGTCATGCTGACGACTACTCTGATATTTATTATGCTAATCAATACGTAGCAGTCATCTCCCATAAGCAATATAGCCCCCCAAAAATGTATAAATAATACAAAAAATCACTTTCTGACTGATGGTCTCAACCCAACATCCACTGAAAAAAAACACACTTTCAACAAGAAATTCATTAACCTCTTTTAACCTTCTAATCCTCACTTTGGTGTGTAAATCTCAGAGTGGTAATTTATCATAGGCATGCAAACAGAAGCAAGTCCCTTAAGCTACAGTAATGATGAGGCTGGTCTCAGGTCAGAAAACCTCACATCTCTGTCAGCTCAGAGACACACAATACAGTACAATCAAACGGAAATCACTGACCTGAGCATATACAGATATTAGGGATGCACTGGAATAAATATTCAGAGCCAAAAAACTAAATAAAAATAATAATAAAATAAATAAATAAATAAATAAATAATAATAATAATAATAATAATAATAATAATAATAATAATAATAATAATAAATTATATATAAAATAAGTAAGTAAATAAATAAATAAAACCAAAAATCCTTTGCAATAATATATATATTATTAATTATATTAAACTAAAAAAAAAGCCAGACATCATACAAATAAATATATATTTTTTTTTTCTTGTTCAAACTACTTATTTAAAATGAGCTGAAACAACACAACTCTTAAGATTTCATTGGGGCAACTCCTTTTTTTTTATGTTCCATTTACATAAATTTGTTAAAAGTGTCAAGTTCACTTAATCGATTTTTGTTAGGACAGCATAAATGAATTGTGTGGAACCCTGCATTTTTTGCAGTGCAGCTAAGCAGAACAATGTATTCATATTCCATGACACTGCACAGTATGTGTATATGTATGTACAGTATGTGTACTATATATATACGATCTCATTTGGCAGCAACTCAATGCAGTTAGGTATGTAGACATGGTCAAGACAATCTGCTGCAGCATCAGAACGGGGAAAAAAGGTGATTTAAGTGACTTTGAACATGGCATGGTTGTTGGTGCCAGATAGGTAGAGAAGGTCTGAAAAAGAGAAAATATCCAGTGAGCGGCAGTTCTGTGGGCCCAAATGCCTTGCAGATGCCAGAGGTCAGGGGAGAATGGCCAGACTGGTTCCAGCTGATAGAAAGTCAACAGTAATTCAAATAACCACTCGTTACAACTGAGGTCTGCAGAAGAGCATCTCTTAACGCACAACACGTCCAACCTTGAGGCAGATGGGCTACAGCTGCAGAAGAACACACAAGTGCCACTTCTGTCTGCTAAGAACAGAAAAATGAGGCTACAATTGGCAAAGGCTCACCAAAATTGGACAATAGAAGATTGGAAAAATGTTGCCTGGTCAGATGAGTCTCCATTTCTGCTGCAATATTTGGATGGTAAGGTCAGAATTTGGCATTAACAAAATGAAAGCATGGATCCATCTTGCTCTCAACGGTTCGGGCTGGTGGTGGTGGTGGTGTAATGGTGTGGGGGGTATTTTCTTGGCACATTTTTGACCCATTATTACCAATTGAGCATCGTCTCAATGCCACAGCCTACCTACGAGTATTGTTGCTGACCATGTCCATCCTTTTACGACTACAGTGTACACATCTTCTGATGGCTACTTCCAGCAGGATAGAATGCCATGTCATAAAGCGAGAATCATCTCAGACTGGTTTCTTGAACATGACAATGAGTTCACTGTACTCAAATGGCCTCCACAGTCACCAGTTCTCAATCCAATAGAGTACCTATGGGATGTGGTCGAATGGGAAATTCGCATCAGGGATGTGTAGCCAGCAAATCTGAAGCAATTGCAACTGATGATGGTATCATGTCAATATGGAGCAAAATCTCTTCTGAAAAAATTCTGAGGAATATTTTCAGTACTTTATTGAATAAGGCAGTTCTGAAGGCAAAAGGGGGTCCAGTCCGATACTAGTAAGGTGTACCTCATAAAGTGGCCGGTGAGTGTAGTGTCAATGCCATTTATTTCAAATCAGAACTCCAGCTTTAGCACCAAAAATACAAGATTCAAAGCAGAAGTAAAACACCCAGAGCATTCAGAACTAAAACTCTTAAATCTTCCGAATAAAAGCATAGCCTGAAAGTCTTTTAGTGGCCATTTCTCCTCTTTTCTTTGAGTTATACCTCTGTAATCTCCAAGAGAGCACGTTAAGTTCAACCTAGCGGCCATTATGAATATTTCCGTGCTGCCCTGTCACTGTAAAGAAGGAATTAATGCCATTGGGAAACAATAAGAAGATGTTTCCTCTGTGCTTCTAGCCAAAAAGCACGCTCATTTATTCAAATTTGCTACAAAACTAGTTTCCCTATATCAATAAAAATGACATTAAGTAAGATGAAGGATAAAATCTCAGAAATCCTCTTTTAGTGATTGAATCATTTCCCAAAAGAGGGGACTGTGGGAAATAAATACACTTTAAATCAGCACTCTAAACATTGAAGATGAGATATTCAAACTCCTAAATGTGATTTAAACATATTTAAATGATTCGATCTCTAATTTAGCTCGAGGTATCAAAGAGAATATGCTTTAAAGAGGTCACATCATAAATGATTCATTTCTTTTAAAACTTCCCCTGATGTCCATTTGCAAGTTCTTTGTGTCGTTACAAGGAAGGTTTGACTTCTGAAAGTTACACTGTGTTTTCAAAGTACATCAAATACATCTTTTATCTGGGAAGATCAAGGAGATTTTGATTCCTGGTGATACGAGCCCTTTAACAATGACTGAAGAACCAGCTGTCATCTTAATACGCTTTGAGTCCAAGGTGCTCCTAAAGATAACAGTCATAACCTGAGCCTCAATGTCAGGTCCACACACATCTCCTCCAGGCACATGGAGCAGAAAGGTCAGAGAAACCGATAGCCCTGTTTCCTTGAGCTTCTCGGTCAACCCATACACAAATACAGCTGGCATCTGTTTGTCCATAGTTAAAAAACTCATGGTCTCAAAGGGGATTGATTTCATCTAACAAAGAACAGACTCCACATCTGTCTACACCAGGAGTCGCCAACCCTGTTCAGGGAGATCTAGCCTGTTTCTCAATATATGATCTTTAGTGTTCTTGTGTAACATCATAGTCAACTGTCAAAGTTCAGTTCCAAAACTCAAGACTGCAAGAATGGAGAGGACCTGTGACAGAACCCTGATATAATAATATAGATTTATTATTAAAGTTCAGAGATATAATTTATTTATCTCAGGGGTTTTCCTAGAATGCCAAAATGCCTTGTTGAGGTCAGAAGAGAATAGCCAGACTTGTTCCAGCTACAGTAACTCAAATAACCACTCGTTACAACCGAGGTCTGCAGAAGAGCATCTCTGAACACTCAACATGTACAACCTTGAGGCAGATGGGCTACAGCAGCAGAAGACCACACCAGATGCCACTCCTCTCAGGTAAGAACAGGAAACTGAGGCTACAATCGCACAGGCACGGGCACAATAGAAGATTGAAAAAACATTGCCTGGTCTGATGAGTCTCCGTGTCTGCTGCGAAATTCAGATGGTAGGGTCAGAATTTGGAGTCAACAACCGGAAAGCATGGATCCATCCTGCCTTCTATCAACAGTTCAGGCTGGTGGTGGTGTAATGGTGTGGGGATATTTTCATGCCACATTTTCAGCTTGTTAGTACAAATTGAGCAAACAACCTGTTGCTCGCCATTGCTCACTGTTGTCACTGAAGGGAGTACAGTCCAATCGTGCGAAAATCCAAAATATTTTTTGCAATCCAAAATATTTTATTATCATCAAAATATGTTAATTAAATATATATATATATATATATATATATATATATATATATATATATATATATATATATATATATATATATATATATATATATATATATATATGTGTGTGTGTGTGTGTGTGCAATCTTTTATTATTTAATTACTTTGATTTATTTTTGATTGAATCAAAAAAAAAAAAAAAATGTAACTCCATAGATGCTATCATGTCAATATGGACCAAAATCTCTGAGCAATATTTACAGAACCTTGGTGCCACTAAGGATTAAGGCAGTTTTAAAGGCAAAAGGGGGTCCATCCCGGTATAAGTAAGGTGTGCCTAATAAAATGGCAGGTGAGTGTGTATATTGCAAATGATAAAAACAATAAATCATTGTATGAGTGTGGTGACGTTTAATCATTTTTTTTTTTTTTTTGTGGAACACAGCATTTTTTTTTCAGTTAGTGTTTGAAGTAAATATATACAACTATATAGAAGGTTTCTTCTGCGCAGGCCGAAATTCTTTTGATTTCAGATAGACTACCACTTATTCACTACTGATCACACATCCATACTTCCCTGACAATATATGCATAATAATAAAGCTTTTGGTTAATCATAATGTAATCGTCAAGCCCTATTCTAGCCATTTTATAGACACATTTATTTTCTTTTCGGTTTAGTCCCTGTATACATCAGGAATTGCCACCGCGGAATAAACCGCCAACTTATCCAGCAGATGTTTTCCACAGCGGATGCTCTTCCAGCTGCAACCCAGTACTGGGAAACATTCAAACACACTCATACACTACTGCCAACTTAGTTTATTCGATTCACCTTTAGTGCATGTGTTTGAACTGGGGGGAAATTCCACACAGAAATGCCAACTGGCCCAGCCGGGACTCAAAACAACGACCTTCTTGCAGTGAGGAGACCACTGAGCCACCCTGTCACTTTTAAAGTGACATATTAAAAATATATACATTATTACATAGATAAATGTACAGTGTAAAGTCCATAGTCTCAAATGTATATTAAAATCAAACTGCCATTGCAGTGATTATTATTATTTTATTTTTTTTGCTAACACAATAAGTTACTGATTGCAGCTCACTTTGTTAACCTATTCTAGTACACTCAATGCCCTTTTGAAAATACGTCACATGGCCTCGTTGATTTTACTCAAGCCTGTAAATGATTCCACTACAGTCATATTTAATAGAAGGGGCATTATTCAGCAACCATTAGCCTTTTTGAAGCTGAACGTGCTTGAAATAAGTAGCCGTGCAATTCTTTTGTTATCTGTCCATTGTCTATACTCTTGACTGAATGATGTTTTTACAGTACATGTGATCTTTGTTTAACCTGCTAAGTGCATGTGAGATTTAGAACAACTCTTTTACAAATGAATCCTGTCCAAGAATGGAAGCGGCACCTGTTCTACCCCTCAAATATGTATGCAGTTGAACATTTACTGAGTCCTTGTACGATTTAATTAATTTAGATGTATTAAAACTGACTAAATACTAACTTCCATTACACAGTGTGAAAAGTAGATTAAATTAATTAAAGTGTGACACGGTGGCTCAGTGGTTAGCACTGTGGCTTCACAGCAAGAAGGTCGCTGGTTCGAGTCACAGCTAGGTTAGTTGGCATTTCTTTGTGGAGTTTACATGTTCTCCCCGTGTTGGCGTGGGTTTCCTCTGGGTGCTCCGGTTTGCCACATGCACTAATTTAACAAGCTAAATTGGCCGTAGTGTATGTGTGTAAATGAATGTGAATGGGAGTTTCCCATACAAACGAATTCTGGATAAGTTGGCGGGTCATTCCCTTGATAAAAATAAATGGACTAAGCTGAACAAAAATGAATGAATGAATAAATAAATAAATAGATAGTTACAAAATAATAATAATAATACAAACAAAACTAAACTGAATGTATTACTGGCCATTTCTTTGCAATTACTTGTTAATTTTAGTAGGTTTAAATAAAAAATGTTCAGCCAAAACAATGTCTTTTTTTTTTCTTATTCTTTTCTCAATAAAGAAACCTCTTCTAAAACACTGCCAAGTTAAAGACCAGAGCCTCGTCTTTATTTCTATGGAGAGAACCGGCTTAGTTTGCTGCAACTTAACCGGCTGATTTAGTCTATTGATTTATTTAATTAGTCATTGTGTAAGTTGATTGATTTCCTGCAGCACGTCTACAGGAAATCACTAAACCCAAACTCTTTCCCGCTTACATTCTGAGCTCTTTGTACTAGTTATCTCCCCCTTGAAAAGTGAAATACAACTGTCTGAGTTTTGCTATGTGGATAAGAAACATTTTAGATGGAATTCTCAGTCATATCTTCTTGATCTTGCTCTCTTCTCATGGATGCTGCCTCAGAAATGACTTCTGCACTGCAAATAAAGTTTTTCTTACTTAGATTATTTCTCTTGTTTCTAGTCCAACTATCAAAAAATTCTTATGTAACCCACCGATCCTACTGCACCCAACCCGGTCTGAGCTATCAAACCACGATTCTGTGCATGGAAGTCGGTTGCTGCAACAAGGAGGCAGTAGGTCTGTCTCTAGAGTGCCTTTAAGGGTCAGAGGAGTGAGGTTTACCTCCACAACACTTCACTAACTGACCTCCTTTACACTCACCCCCTAAACCTCACTCTCATCCTAAACATGCCCCCATGAGTAACCCACTGGTCCTACTTCACCCAACCCAGTCTGAGCTGGGATCGAACAGGCAATTCTGTGCATGGGAATTAAATGCTCTAACAAGGTGGCTAAACACCATAGCTTCTAGCATCTGTTGCTAGAGCGCCTTCGGAGGTTAGAGGAGGGAGGTTTACCTGCACAACTTCAGATGGCCTCCTTTACACTCACCCCTTAAACCTCACTCCCATCCCGGATGAGCCCCCACGTGTGACTCAATAGTCCTACTGCACCCAAACCGCTCTTAGCTAGGATCGAACCTGCGATTCTGTGCATGGGAGTCGATTGCTCTAACAAGAAGGCTAAGGAGCCTCTAGCGTCTGTCGTTTTGAGCGTCTGACCTTTTGAGGTCAGAGTAGCGAGGTGAACATCCCCCCACACACACCCAACATGCAAAGCACAATGGATTAGCAATCTAGAAACATTTTCTAGACAAGCAAAACATACTGTCTTGTTTAAAAAAAATATTTTTTCAAAATGAAGTTTTTCCTGAAAACAAGCGAAATAGGGCGAGTGAAATAAACTGATGTCAAAAAGAAAAACAAGATTAGTTTGCTTGCCATATTGCCAAATTATTTAGCTAGTTTTAAAGAAAAACTAACTTAATGTTGTGATATAATTAAAACAAGACAATAGCCCCTTTCACACAGTGATACCGTTAAATTTCTGGAAAATTTCCGGAACGACTTTACCGGTATATTGAAAAAAGCGTTGTTCACACAGGCGAGGACGTTACGGAAATTTTCCGGAAAAGAGCATTCACACATCCATTCCAAAATACCGGTAAATTCTGACATCATTCACCACAAATGAGCTTTAAACGGCTGCGCTTGTATTTGTAAACATTTGACTAAATTACAAACTCTGTGGATGATCAATATTGTGAACAACTTTCGCAGGATCACTTTCGCATGTCCAGATGTTCATAATATGTGCGTGTGCAGGCGCTCATAGGCGCACGCAAAGCTTGAAGGTTAACAAACAACGGCTTATCATAAGCATCTCATCGATGATTATTTACACAGTTGGCATTAAGAAGAACATATAAACGTGATCTGACTAACTTCTAGCAGCTAAATGTGTCTGGAAAAATATTCAAAGGCTTTTATCCTCACAAACCGCGCGGACGTAAATGCGTCTGACTGTTCTGATTGGCTAAAGCAGACGTCTCACGTCAGCACGTTCTAGACGTGCACGCGCTTATTACGGGAATCTTCCTTCTGCATTCACACAGCGCAGCATTCCGGCAAATTGCCGGTAATGTTACAACTTATCTTTCCGGAAAATAGCCAGAATGAATTTACCGGTATTTTCAAAAAGGACCTGTTCACACATACAACCTTTCCGGAAAATTGCCGGCAATTTTCCGGAAAGGTCTGTATGTGTGAAAGGGGCTAATATTTGTAGCTTGTCTAGAAAATTATTGAAAACTGCAAAAAAGCGTAGCTCCTGGGACGTTTTTGGTGCTCTCCAGAAATGTATACAGGGGTATATTTTCAGAATGAGCCTTTATTTCTCTCTCACTGATTTGTATAGTAGATTGTTTAGCAGGTTTGCTTTTCTGTGTTCTGAAATAGCAGATTGAAATATGTTTGATCTCTAAACGGTTATAACGGAGGAAGCTGAAAGCTACTGTTCTCTGAAATCTTCAAAACATTTTATATGTCAAATAAATGTCAACTCAGGTTTAATCGACTTTCATATGTGCACCTTTGAATCTCAGAATTGGATATGGCAATTCTGAGTTCAAGCAATGTTAATTTAGTTTCTATATTTCACATGGTTTTGACTTTTTCTCAATAAATCCATGCAAAATGTAAATTCATTGCTAAGCCAACGTGTTAGTGGTTAGAATCTGGAATATGACTGCAGACTGAAGGTAAGTGAAGCTCTTGATCATACGACACACACTGTCTGCTTCTGCTTGAAGACTTGTTGAATGGCTTTGACACTGTCAGATGTGATGTTCTTACTAAGAGTCTTGTTAACATTCGCTTTTCTGACAATGTGGTAGGACGGTCTGCTAAATATTTTACATCAGACTGATGGTGTCCGCATCTCACGTCTGAGGGTCTGAGGTTGCAACAGTTTGTTCCTCTAATGTTAACTAGTTTTGTGTATGTTTACTTGCCTTTATTTAACTCAAACATTTGTGCTGATTTATTTATTTACTTTTTGGTCTACTTGTCACTTGCAGTTCATGACATTCAGAATCCATAATGGAGACAGATATCTATACAATTAGCACATAATTGCTTTTCTTTTGTTTATGTTTGACAACTTTACATTAATTAACGAGATAAAATATATATATATATACAAATATTCAAAATGTTTTACACATTTGAATGAAATGTAAATACATGGTTTGCCCAAAAAATAGGAGACAAACACATTTTAATAATAATAATAATAATAATAATAATAATAATAATTATTATTATTATTATTATTATTATTATTATCATATTGTTGTTGTTGTTGTTATAATTATTATTATTATTATAAATATTTCATTTTTTAAATATATTTATGTGTTATTTACCTTTGGCAATATTTAAAAAAAAATGTAAATAAGAAAATGAAGCAAAAAAATAAATCTCATCTGGGTCATATTCCTTATGAGGGCTAAATTAAATTATTTTCACTAAAAACTCAATTTACAGATATATTATTATGTGTGGTGTAATTGATCTTCAGTTATGTTCTTTTAAAAGTTATGAAAGGATTTTATACAGATGTTATGGAAGGAACTGTTGCCAAATTATTAATTATCAGTCCTTAAAGTGGACCTATTAATCCGCTTTTTACAAGATGTAAAATAATGACCCTAGAGTGTGAGTTTCAACTCAAAATACATCATGAACAATGTTTTATAATGCTTTGAAACTGCCCCCTATTAGGCTGTGATCCTAACTGTGCTATTTTGGTGACTGCTGCTTTAAATTCAAATGAGATTGTGCTCTTTTTAAAAGAGGGTGGAGCTACAAATGCCTGTTTGTCAGCATAATGGCAGATTTAAAATCAAGACTAATGTCCTATACGCTAATGAGGAACAGATGGTGACTAATGAGGGGAGCATTGAAAATACATGACTGAGAATCATTTCACTGCACATTTCAGATGGCAAATCCACTAGAGGGCGATGTCAGCATTTTAGCAAATCGGAAATACATTACTTGAAGTATGCTGTTTGTACATTTCATGATCACCTGGCGAATCACTGAGATAAACCCAAAAAGGTTTTGATTTGGTTTTGGTATTAAAAGCAAACGCAATAGAAAAGTGCACTACAAGCACATAGCTTTACCTTGATTTTGCATCGTTTTCTCTCGTTTGTTGAAGCCTTCTTCACTGGACTAAAAGTACAACAAAGTGAAAACCAAGCAAACTGATAAGTTTTAAATATAGAAATTTGGCGAAATAGATAGGTGAGACAGCATTTATATGGCGCTTAGCAAAGAACAGTACAAAAAAATAATTTATTCATCAATATTATGTCCTGTTAATATCATTAGTGTGAAAAGGAACATAAGTTGTTGATCACATACTGCACCCTAGTATTTTTCTTCTAGGAATTGTGATAAAACTTTAGTTTAAGTCACGATTCATACTATTAACTACTAGCTTATTATCTGCCTATTATTAAGATATCAACTGCTTATAGTTATAAAGTATGAACTTATTTTATGTCCTATACAATGCCTAAACTCAACTTCGACTCAACAGCTATTAATAAGCAGCTAAATTGGTTTTTATTAAGCTAGCATTGTTAGTTAATTATTTGTTAATGGCACAAACTGTGACTGAAAATAAAGTGTTATCTAAATTGCAGTTATAATTGTTGAAGTACATTTTTGCGGTTTCACAAAGCATGTTTTGGGGTTGAAGCACGCATTTCAAATGAGCCTATATTGGGCTTTTCTTCAATAGTGTACCTTAAAACCTCACTGCCTGAAAAAAGCTGCAGTTTTCAGATTTAGACACATTTACTCTCTTTTTTTGACCTTGCAATGAAGCTGATTTTTTAGTAAATCTGCTCACAGCTCATTCAGTGTGAATGTGAGTGAAACCCCTTTGCCGGGACCTTCACACAGATCTTATCCAGGTGCAGTGTTATCTTCCGCTCTCCCATTCTGATGCCTTTAAAATGCCATTAGTCATTGAGGGATGAAGAAATGAACCCGAGTTCACTCTGCGAGGCTTTGAAATGAACATTCTACAACTGTATCAGCTCACAGTGGTTGGAGAGCAACCGGCACGCATGTGGGAAAACTGACAGACAAGAAGAGATGAGATAAAACATGTGATGCAACTATTTTATTAGTTGGTAGTTTTTAAGATCATTCAGGATGAGTTAGTAAATGATTAATAAACTATACAAATCAGCATTTATCTTAGTATTCAGGCAGATTAATCGTTTCTATGCATGCTAATACATGCTTTATTAACACAACTTCATGCAGTTTTGTAACCTAATCTAAAGTGAGGACTATTTATGCTTTATAAATCCCTTATAAATGACAATTTATTAATGATTGTTCAAAAAACGGTCAATCTTGCAGCAAAATGACACTTCAGCCATGGACTCGTTAGGTTAGTCTCTCTGACATATGACATAAATCTATTTCCAAAGAAAAGTAGAATATTGCACATCTTTCAGAAAGAAATAGCCTTGAAATTGAAGCTAAAGAGACAAACATGAACCAAAAAATGTCAACAGTAAAAAATAGGATAAAAAAAGAAAATATCACAACTGATAAACTCGTTGCAAACAGAGAAATTAATTAACTCCCCACTGGTTTTAATGTGTTGGTTGAGATCTGGGAACACCGACTGAGATTTGAGCCAATTTTTTGGTACAAGACATCTTGAGGATTTCAACATGACACACCTGCTGCTGTTGTTGATTGTGTGAATGTGTGTGTTATAATTGACGTCTATGAGGGGAATAAGAGCCAGAGCATTTCTGCTGCATTCTAACTGTAATTTAAAGCCATTAGAAGCCTGACTGATTCCTGTTGCACAATCGAGTGCAAAACAAGAGCTGTATGTGTGGGTTTAAAACATAAACAAGGACAGCAAGGCTTTTTACATAAGCTATATGTCATTCAGTGTCAACTCAAGAGGTCCCTGGCTCAGATTTGAAACTCTTTGTGGTTTATAATGCATTTTATTTTCCCAAAACGAAGTCATACATGTCATACATTCATATTTTTGCAGTAATGCAGTTATGTAAAGGTAAATACTGTATTATTATCACTTGTAATTTAATGCCAAATTTGAGGGGGCAGAAAAGTTACTTTTCTTTCATTTTAATTAGTTTTAATTCATTATATATATATATATTTTTTTTTACATTTTCTCTTGCTTTCTATTTTCGGTTACTGTTTTTTTAATTGCTTTTACTTAATTAATTGTTTTCTTATGACATTTTATTTACTCGTTTTCTTCTAGTTTTCTACTCGTTTCCTTCTGTGTCTTTATGACTCCTTTATACAGCACTTTTGGTCAACTTCAGCTGCTTGTAAATGTGATATTTAACTAAATATTGTATTGTATATATTTTGTATTATTGATTTTTTACACAGAGATTGGTAGGTCTGCTGAAATGTGTTGACGTTAGCTGTTTTAGTTATATGACAATGGGAATAGGTCAAAAACAGGATAAATGTTCACATGCTTGAAACTCAAGAAGAAAGCAGATATTAAAATGATTTTAGATGTTGGTTCTCATCTTTTTTTGTTTGTTTGTTTGTTTGTTTGTTTGTTTGTTTGATATAATACAAATTGCATAGATTTTTATACACTGAAAATCATTATTCAAAGATGATTCCTTGGATTTACTAAATTTTTTACGTTAATTGGTTGTAAACAGTTTATTTGTGTTTAATTTAAACAAACCAATTAAGTTGAACATTACAAAACAGTGCATTATGCAACAGTTCAGCATGCAACACTTTTTCAGTGACTAGTATCTTATAGATGAAGATTTCAGAATTGCTCAAAATGTAAATTATAAACAAATACTAACAGGTTTAAAAAAAATAAATCATAAAATGCACCCCACATATTTTAATCCAATTTTGAGATAAATGCGGAGGTAGAGAAGACTTTATTAAATAAATGATATGTCAAATAAATAAATAAATAAATAAATAAATAAATAAATAAATAAATAAATAAATAAATAAATAAATAAATAAAGACTAAAACATATACACTACCTGACAAAAGTCTTGTCCCCTATCCAAATTTTAGGAACACCCATACTCTGCAATGACTCATTAATAACAATAATAACTTATTAATAAAGTCATGCCTCCTCCTTCATCTTACTCCAAACATGCTCAATAATGTTTATGTCTAGTGACTGGGCAGGCCAATCCTGGAGCACCTTGACCTTCTTTGCTTTCAGGAGCTTTAATGTGGAGGCTGAAGTATGAGGAGCGCTATCCTGCTGAAGAATTTGCCCTCTCCTGTGGTTTGTAATGTAATGGGCAGCACAAATGTCTTGATATTTCTGGCTGTTGATGTTGCCATCCACTCTGCAGACCACTCGCATGCCCCATACTGAACGTAACCCCAACATATTATTTTATTGTTTTTTTTATTTATTTTTTTTTATTATAATTTTCAGTCATGGTCAACATTAAGACTTGGTTCTAGTCAATGCAATGCAAAGTCTTGCATCATTCCCCAGTTCCAATCACTCTTCATCATTAAAAAAAAAAAAAAAGAAAAAAAAACAGAAAGTATTTCATCAACTCATTTTCAAAGTTCCAACAAAACATCAGAGGGAGTTTCTGGCCAATTATTCCTTTAAACTCCAGCACTCTTTCCCCATTGTTCCTAGACACAATTAGGCAGACACAGCCTAATTTACACCCATCGCTGACATATGAGCATTGGTTCATAAAATGCCATAATTACCCATCAAAAAAAAAAAAAAAAAAAAGCGCGGGTGCTCATTTAACTTATGGTAATTAGTCAAACAGTCAAAAACTATAAGGCACGACTCCTCCATCCATGGAACTTAACAGGGATCTAATTGATAATTGATGTGTGCTTTCTTTAGTTTGAAGTCGTCAGAAGTTTTCTACCTGCTTTTCTAGCTGCTATTTCATCTGCTGTATAAAACATAAAGCATGACAAGTGACTTTTAAAGTGTTCATGGCAGTATTACCTTCAAAATGTAGCCTTAAATAAAATCCGGTCATTCTCACATGCAGTTGTCCGTGAGTATGTGTGGTGTGTGATCATTAAGTTAACAGTAACTGCTCCTGCTGCCAGTGCTAAGACTTTACACCAGGACAAATGAACATTATTATATGATCTCAAACCTTATTCTCCGTGTTAAACTATATGTTGACATGACATTTCAAGGCTTTCAGGGCGACATGCTGTACTAAAACTCAAGCTATTTCAAGTTGTAGCTCTGGTTTATTATACAGTGCTCAGGATAAATGAGCTTCCACTTTACAGATGCTGCTTTTTTAGTTATTATGTTCAATAAAAGGCTTTATGATAATATATTTTTCCTACACTGTAGTAGACTAGTCAGTACCAAAGACAAAACTAAATGTAACAAATTTTTCACACAAATTAATACGCAGGGGATAAATGTTAAATACAATTCTAATATGCAGGAATTAATTAGGAGATGCATAATAAAAAAAATAAAAAATAAAATAATAATAATAATAATAATAATAATAATATTAATAATAATAATAATAATATAAACAATAACAATAATAATAATAATAATAATAATAATAATAATAATAATAATAATAATATAAACAACAACAATAACAACAATAATATTAATAATAATAATAATAATATTAATAATAATAATAATAATAATATAAACAACAACAACAACAACAACAACAATAATAATAATAATAATAATAATAATAATAATAATAATAATAAAACATTTAATTTATTTTACAATAATAATACATTAAAAGTTATTTAAATCATCTGGTGAAAATACAGGTGTATCGCAATATATTATATTATCTAATATATATATATATATATATATATATATATATATATATATATATATATATATATATATATATATATATATATATATATCGCAGAGAAAAAGGAAATATCACAATGTCAATGTCAAACAATGTCAATACTGTGCAGTCCTACTTTAAACAAATCACAAATGACTTTCCAGGGGGGGAAAAATAATAATAATAGTACATGATTATAATAATAATAATATATGAATACAACATAAACAGTTGCAAATGTCTGTCTTTTCAGTCACAGGACCTTACTAATTCATATTAATGAATATAATAAATGTCTTATAAATACAATCCATGATTAGAAAGAACTTAAAGTGTTCTGCTATTTACCAATTACCAGTCAACAGAAATCAGCCCATGAAACAGAGATCTTTCATTTAAGAACCGTGTGCAAATTATGATTTTTATTTCTTTGTAATAAAAGAAGTCCGGCGTTGCATCATTAAGTCAATTGTTGGCTTTCTAATGCCGTAATCAAGTGCACTAGGAGCGTTTTGATTACTGTGTGTTCATGATGATCTCAGTGATTCAGTATAATACTGTTCTCTTCACATTAAGCTGAGCGACAGATTTAAATGTACATTTTGCATACATCCCTCTCAATCAGTGTGGAATGCCAAGCATTAGGGAAATAACTATTTAATTTTAATATCACAAGCCATATAAGCTGGGTTTCCATCATTCTGCGTTGATGCATGATTTACAAAAGTCTGACAAAAGATGCATATGAAGTATTGCATGAAAATTGAGTGATGCGAAAATATTTAGAATAAAAATAACATTTTGTTTTAGTATTTTGGGAGGAGATTTATTTTATTTATTTATTTATTTTTATTTTTTTTTTTGGGGGGGGGGGGGGGCTATTTTTGTTTTATTTTATTATTCTGGGGGATTTTATTTAATTTCAGTATTAGGGGGGTATTTTATTCTATTTTATTTTAGTATTTTGGGAGTATTTTATTTTACTTTATTTTATTTTATTTTACTGTTTTGGGGGGTATATATTTTATTGTATTTTTTTTTTTTTGTATTTTGGGGGGGATTTTTTTATTTTATTTGACTATTTTGGGGGGTATTTATTTAATTTAACTAAATTTTAGTATTTTGGGGGGCTATTTATTTTATTTTATTTGACTGTTTTGGGGGGTATTTATTTTATTTTATTTTATTTTATTTAGTATTTTGGGGGGTTATTTATTTTATTTTATGTATTTTTTTTATTTTTTTGGGGAGGGGTTATTTTATTGTATTATTTTGGGGGTGTATTTATTTTATTTTTTAGGTTATTTTAATTAATTAATTTAATTAATTATTTTTTTCGGGGGGGTATTTCATTATCTATTTATTTATTTGACTGTTTGTTTGTTTGTGAACTTCACGTTATATAAAACCCAGCTTTAAAGAGTAACAGCAAACTGTAGTTTGAAAAGCATAACTACTGTAGAAGAGTCAAAGATGGAAAAAAATGTACTCTAAAATAACACTGACATAACATTTATAAACAAAAAAATTTTAATTAGATCAAGCATCATTAATTAAATGACATTGAAAAAAGGCTCTCTTTAAGGATCACAGAGCAGATCAGTGTGCGTGCAAAATACACATCAGTTGCCAATTTTTGTCTTCTATTTTACTGTCCTTCAGACATCTGGTTTCACAATGATTTGTCAGCAAGGACAAATTAATCATTTAAAATATGTTACAATTTAGTATGTAAAGTTATTAATGTTTTATTTTATTTTTAAATGTTACACTGAATGACAATGGAGCATAAACCGACTCATATTTGACATGTTCTTATCACTTTTAGTTGGATATGTGAAGTTTACTGTTTAAATAGAATTGCTGATTTACATTTTAGACCAATGTACATCACCAACAAGCAAGTAAAAAGCATACAGTATATGGCACATTATTATTTACAACATTCAGACAAATCAGCTTTGTGCTTGTCTTTAAACATAACCATGACTCCCAACAACAGCAGAGCAATCCTAATGCTAGCACAAACACTTAAAAGCTCTCAAATAAATCCTTTCTAAACATAATAACTTGTCACTCCAAGTGCAAAGTACCTGAAACAACACGAATATCTCTTATGCAATGAACATTAACCACTGTACTGTTGAATAAACAGATTACTTTGCACTAAACTACATATAAGCAGTAGGCGGCTTTACACAACATGACTCACTCTGCACTTAAACAACTAATGGCTTCAAATCAACATTTATAAACCCAAATATCATACAACATAACCATTATCATAAGAAAAAGCTGCATCCAAACTCACATACCTGTACTTCCTTAATACTGTATAGAGTATGTGACATAAAACAGCATGCAAGCCAAGTAATATGTCCATGCATACTACTCACAGTCATACTACAACCTCAAATCTGAAAAGGTTAGCACATATTGAAAAGTCTAGGCTGCGGAGGAATATGCTGGCCTGCCTGCAGTCCCGACCTGTCTCCAATAGAGAATATGTGGCACATTCGCAAAAATGTTTCAACAAAGGCTGCATCTGAAAACGCATATTCTCTGCTATATAGTATATGCATGCAAGCCAAGTAATATGTTCATTCATACTACTCACGATTATAATAAAACCCCAAATCAGAAAATGTTGAGACATATTTCAACAAGACAATGCAAAACCACATTCTGCACACATTATGAAGTCTTGGCTGCAGAGGATGAGAATACACATACTTGACTGGCCTGCCTGCAGTCCCAAACTGTCTCCAATAGAGAATGTGTGGCACATTCACAAAAATGCAACAACGAAGGCTGCATCTGAAATCGCATACTTC
This sequence comes from Danio rerio, assembly GCF_052040795.2. NCBI lineage: Eukaryota > Metazoa > Chordata > Actinopteri > Cypriniformes > Danionidae > Danio > Danio rerio. The sequence goes on along the minus strand of NC_141021.1, from coordinate 6,094,481 downwards.
CATGCTTTAAATGTAGTATGTGACATAAAACAGCATGCAAATCAAGTAATATGTCTATTCATACTAATATTCATTTTATAACCCCAAATCAGAAAAAGACTGGGACATATTTCAACAAGACAATGCAAACTCACATTCAATCTGCACACATTACAAAGTCCTGGCTGTGGAGGAAGAACATACAGGTACTTGACTGGCCTGCCTGCAGTCCCAACTTGTCTCCAATAGAGAATGTGTGGCACATTCACAAAAATGTGACAACAAAGACCCTGCATCGCGCACACCATAAGACTTGTTTACAAAAATTACACGTGAAACACTTCATCACTTGGTGTCTTCAGTCCCTAAACTCCTTTTAAGTGTTGTGAAAAGAAATGGCAACATTACAAAGTGGTACACACTTTACTGTCCCAACATTTTTGAAATGTGTTACAAAAACCAAAATTGGAATATGTGCTTATTTTGAAAAATAAAATAAAATAAATAAATTAATTAATTAATAAATACATGAATTAAAAAAGAAAAATAAATAAATAAATGTATAAAAACATAGATAAATATTACAAAGATAAATAAATTAATAAATAAACAAATAAATAAATAAATAAATAAATAAATAAATAAATAATAAATAAGTATAAATAAGTAAGTAAATAAATAAACAAATAGATAAATAACTAAATAAATAACTAAACAAATAAATAACTAACTAACTAACTAAATAAATAAATAAATAAATAAATAAATAAATAAATATAAATCACATGAAACACATTAAATAATGTCTGTTGTATTGTTTGCATCGAAATACAAGACAAAGTAAATTTAGAAAGCTCTACTATCTTTTTTTTTTTTATGTGCGCTCTCCATACTGTCCAAGCTTTTACTGATTTAGGGTTGTATTTAAAATGTCGTTTTCTAATGATCATATAGTAAATTCAAATTCAAATCTAGTACCTAGTAGTAGGTAATTTCAGATACAGCCAAACACTTTAACAGCATGAACAGCTCATTGCTTTGCCTCACATGCATGTAATAAACTGCACTGCATTTGCACCCATGAACATCTTTAACCATGTTTCATCTATAACAGCAGTATATTGTTTAAATCTCAGTCTTACCTGTCAGGATTTACTGCATCTGCCATGTGCTCATTTTGGCTGTGAGAGCTCCTCCTCGTGTTCGGATGTATTGATGGTCACTGTGTGTGACAATAAATGCTACCATCCATGTCGTCTCCAACTACAACGAATAAGAATAAGGGATATTAGCATTTTAATTATTAATCATTATGAATAACTGAACTGGATAAAAAATATAGCAAATGTACACTATAAAAAATATACGCATATTAGCAGTTTTATGTATACAGTTTTAGATTTTAGTTTATTTATGGTTATGAATTGTCACTTTGTTAAAATTGTAGAGTTGAATTTTCAACATTAAAGTCGACAAAGCAACGATCAACGTCCTATAATGCAATTTACAACCGTAAATAAACTGAAAAACACAAAATAAAGAAAGTGTTATTTAACAGACATTTTTAAAGTGTAGAATTGTTTGCACAACTAATAGTGTCACCAGTCCCACAATATATCCAAACAAACATTAAAAATGCAAATATATCCATCCATCCATCTTTATCCCTTTGTCAGTTTGTTCATCCATCCATCCGTCTATCTATCCATGTCGATCCCTGTCAGTTCATTCATCTGTCTATCAATCCATGTCTATCCTTCTGTCAGTTTGTTCATCCATTCATCCATCCATTTATTCATCCATCCATGTCTATCCCTCTGTCAGTTTGTTCATCCATTCATCTATTTATTTAGTCATCCATCCATGTCTATCCCTCTGTCAGTTTGTTCATCCATTCATCTATTCATTTAGTCATCCATCCATGTCTATCCCTCTGTCAGTTTGTTCATCCATTCATCCATCCATTTATTCATCCATGTCTATCTCTCTGTCAGTTTGTTCATCCATTCATCCATCCATTTATTCATCCATGTCTATCCCTCTGTCAGTTTGTTCATCCATTCATCCATCAATTTATTCATCCATCCATGTCTATCCCTCTGTCAGTTTGTTCATCCATTCATCTATTCATTTAGTCATCCATCCATGTCTATCCCTCAGTCAGTTTGTTTATCCATGCATCTATCAATTTATTCATCCATCCATGTCTATCCCTCTGTCAGTTTGTTCATCCATGCATCTATCCATTTATTCATCCATCCATGTCTATCCCTCAGTCAGTTTGTTCATCCATTCATCCATCAATTTATTCATCCATCCATGTCTATCCCTCTGTCAGTTTGTTCATCCATTCATCCATCAATTTATTCATCCATCCATGTCTATCCCTCTGTCAGTTTGTTCATCCATTCATCTATCCATTTATTCATCCATCCATGTCTATCCTTCTGTCAGTTTGTTCATCCATTCATCCATCAATTTATTCATCCATGTCGATCCCTCTGTCAGTTTGTACATTCATCCATCCATCCTTCTATCCATCTATTCATTCATCCATCCATCTCCACATCAATCCATGCATTTTTACATCATTTAATTCATGTTTACACCAATCCATCCTCCCATTCATGCATTTTTACATCAATCCATCCATATATAGATCAATCTATCCATATTTACACCAATCCATCTGCCCACCCATCCATATTTAGACCCATCGATCCTTATTTTAATCAATTCTCTATCCATCTTAACACCCATCAATCCATCTTTTCATCAATCGATCCATCCATCCATCCATCTTTACACCAATCCATCCATCCATCTTTAAATGAATTATCCATCTTTACACCAATCCATCATCCATCTTTACATCAATCAATCCATCTTTACACCAATCTAATCTATCCATCCGTCCATCCATCCATCCATCCATCCATCCATCCATCCACTCATATTTTTATCAATTATCTATCTTTACACCAATCCATCATCCATAATTACATCAATCCATCCATCTTTACACCAATCTAATCTATCCATCCGTCCATCCATCCATCCATCCATCCATCCATCCATCCATCCACTCATATTTTTATCAATTATCTATCTTTACACCAATCCATCATCCATAATTACATCAATCTATCCATCTTTACACCAATCTATCCATCCGTCCATCCATCCATCCATCCCATCCATGCATCCATATTTACACCAATATATTCATGGTTTTAAATTGTACTGTGGGAAATTACCTTTCTTTAAACAACTTTTTAACCTTAATTAACATTTTTATTAGTTTAAAGTGATATATTGTTTGGGTTGATATTCTCAATTATGATGCAAAAACCTTGCAATAAACTGCCAGTACATTCTCGGCCTTTATATGCTAATTTAAGTCTGACTTTATATAATAATAGAAATTTTCTCTATATATTATTTCTGAAATACTAAAATGTTATTAAAAGTCACTTTATTAAACTGTAAACTGTAAAATTCTCAAAATCAAAAGTCGATAGAGATCAACATCCCATAATGCAATTCACAATCGTAAATAAAACAGGAAACAAAATATGGAAACTGTTAATTAACAATGTGGATTTATTGCATGACTAAAAGTGTAACCAGTGCCACATGATATTCTAATAAACATATATATATATATATATATATATATATATATATATATGCAACAGTCGCTTTATAAATAGATCTAATTATTTCCAACAGTTGTTGTTGGTATTAATTCCTGCATTTGATTTAGTTTACAGTATACGTTCCTGATTTCACAGCAGACCTCATTGCTGAACAATAAATTAGTGTGTACTTGGAGAACTGCTAATACACTGCACTGTGCTGAATATATTTAGGCCCATTTATTACTGTAGGTGCTGCTCTACACAGTTGCATATGCAAATATTCACTGCAGAAGTAAGAAGTACACACTGTGTCAAAAAATAAGCTGCATATCAAATCACTTCTTGGGATAAAGCATCTGGTGTCCACAGCCTTGGCTTTCATAGTTACGGCCCATAGGATTCACCAATTTGCACAATCAGTTATAAGGCGAAGTGATATATTGGAGCAATTTAGTGGTTAACAAAGTTATTGGCACTTCTCCAGTAAGCCTTATATTAGCATGGCAGTCATCGCACTGTTCTCATTTCATTTCATGCCTCAATCATTCGAAATTTGTGGAAATGAAGTCGCCAGAGTGCAACAAACAAGATGTCAAAATTTTATGAGAGTTCAGCACTAGCTCTGAATCAAATAACTTATTGAGTGTGAAGGCATTATATGTGCTTCTTATAAAGGTCATGTCCTGAAATTCAAACCCATAGGGGGAAATCCAACAGAAGACTTCATATACATTAAAGCCATTGATTCAAGTGTCACTTTTATTACAATAAAATCCACTGCTGTAATCATAAAATCAATATCCCCGTTCAGCACTGCTCAATAGAAGACAATCTATCTATCTATCTATCTATCTATCTATCTATCTATCTATCTATCTATCTATCTATCTATCTATCTATCTATCTATCTATCTATCTATCTATCTATCTATCTATCTATCTATCTATCTATCTATCTATCTCATGTCAGTTCGTACATTCATTTATTCATTCAACCATCCATGTCGATCCCTTTGTCTGTTCGTACATCCATCCATCTTTGCATCAACCTATGCATTGTTACATCAATTCATCCATATTTACATCAGTCCATCGATATATACATCCATCAATCCATCCTTACACCAATCCATCCATCCATCCATATTTACACCAATCCATCGGTCCATCCATCCATCAATCCATCTGTTTACACCCATCCATCCATCTTTACATCCATCCATCTTTACATCAATCTATAACATCAATTCATCCCTCCATCCATATTTACACCAATCCATCCATCCATATTTACATAAAATTCATCCACCCATCATGCATCTTTACACCAATCCATCCATCAATCAATCCATTCATATTTAAACCAATCCATCCATCCATCCATTTACAAAAAAATCATCCATCCATCAAGCATATTTACACCAATCCATCCATCCATATTCACACTAATTCATCCATCCATCCATCTTTACGCCAATTCATCCATCCATCCATCTTTACACCAATCCATCCATCCATTTTTACATCAATCTATCAATCTTTACACCAATCCATTCATCCATCCATCTTTACATCAATCCATCCACATTCACACCTATTCATCCATCCATCCATCCATCCAACCAACCATATTTACATAAATCCATCTGTTTACATCATTCCATGTATCCATCTTTACACCAATCCATCCATCTATCTTTACATCAATCATACATTTTTACATCAATCCATCCATCCATCTTTGCATTAATCCATCTTTACACCAATCCATCATCCATATTTACATCAATCCATCCATATGTACACCATTATATGCATACATCCATCAATCCATATATACCGTATTTACATCAATCCATCTGTTCATCCAACCATCTTTACATCAATCCATTTATATTTACATCCATCCATCCATCTTTACATCAATTTATCCATTTTTACACCAATCTATCCATCCATCTTTACATTAATCCATCCATCTTTACACTAACTCATCCATCTATCAATCTTTAAAAATATCTAATTATCCATCCACTCTCCCATCCACCCAACCACCAGTCCGTCCATCCATTCATCTATCCATCCGTCCGCACATCCATCCATCCATCCATCCATCCATCCATCCATCCATCCAACTATCTATCTATCTATCTATCTATCTATATCTATCTATCTATCTATCTATCTATCTATCTATCTATCTATCTATCTATCTATCTATCTATCTATCTATCTATCTATCTATCTATCTATTATCTCCAGGGATCTCCCTTAACTTTGTTTTTGGCAAGATTTCACCAGACTTTGTAAAAGAGCCGTTTGTGCCACTTGAAACTCCCTTTGGTGTCAAGTTTCCAGCTCAGAGTTCATTTGTGTGCCCCAGTGTGCAGACCAAGGCGATCTGAGTGGGATGTAATGAATCGGAGGGGTGCATAATCAGTTTCTAGCCAGCTAATGAAGTACCCGCGTCATATTCCTGCTTAGCAGGCTAGTCATTAAATTAGCCCTCGCTTTCAGCCCACCTTACTCTGTCTCTGCTGCACTTGTGCTTTGCATTGAAGAAACCCAGCCTTAGATGATTCAGCCCTGATGCAGTATGACATACAATACCTCAAATATATATGAACTTATAGGAAGAAGTAATCAAGATGCAAAGACTGAAAGAAAACTGCACAAAACACACACACACACACACACACACACACACACACACACACACACACACACACAAACAGACACACACACACACACACACACACACACACACACACACACACACACACACACACACACACACACACACACACACACACACACACACACACACACACACACACACACACACACACACACACAGAGCAGAGGCTCCCAGCTGTTTCACAGGCATATTCCATTTTCCTGAATAGTGGTGGACACTCAAGAAACCCAATTAGATCTTCTCTGCATTCACCCTGTGCTGCCAATGGCTAGACAAAAGAGAAGACTGCTTGCTTTCAACCACCTACTAATATAACAGCAGGCTTTCACCATGATCCTGCTAATGCTAAAGCTTACTTCATGCTTTTTGAATCCTCTTAAACACTCTTTAGCCAATAAATTGCACAGTTTTTTTTTCCCACAAACATGAAAGTAAACTTAATTACAGCAATTGTTGTCATTTGTTAGTTACTTTGGAATAATTCAGATTTAGCATGCAGTGAAAAACAAAAATTAAAAAGCACTTTAAGTAGAATTTCTCTCTATTAACTATTAACTTTGACTTTTACCTCAATGAACTCCTGATTTGCTGTGTATTACTTTTTCTAAATCGCTCTGGCTCAATTGTGGATTGATTTTATTTTAGTTTTTTCAAAACAATAAGTTTAGATCTCTAGAATTAGCTTATTGTTCACATCAGACTGGCATTTCTTATTGATCTAAGTAAATTGCCAATGCTTTGGCACATGTGTGCAAACAGTAGTTAAAAATATATGTAGTTGAATTTCTCACTATTAACCCTTAACATTTAACCTTTGCCTCAATGAACTCCTGATTTACTGATTATTAATAGTTATTAAGGTAGTTGGTTTAAGGTATTAAGCAGGTTTAGGAATGTAGAATATGCTCATACATGTGCTTTATAGGTACTAATAACAACTAATATATCAATTATATCCAAGCATTAAGCCAATAGTTATTAATGAGATTTGGTACTTAAACTAAAGTGCTACCAAAGCAAACCATATTATCAACCATGCACACATTACATTGACAATACAGTACATATACTTACATAAACGTACACTCAGCTAATCACTTTATTAGGTACACCTGTTCAACTGCTCATTTACGCAAATTTGTAATCAGCCAATCACATGGCAGCAGCTCAGGGCATTTAGGCATGTAGACATGATCAAGACGATCTGCTGCAGTTTGAACTGAGCATCAGAATGGGGAAGGGAGGTGATTTAAGTGACTTTGAACGTGGCATGATTGTTGGTGCCAGACAGTTTGAGTATTTCAGAAACTACTACAAGATCTAATGGGATTTTCACACACAATCAACTCTAGGGTTTATAGAGCATGGCAGGGGCGTTGCTAGGGTCGAAAAGGATTAGGGGCTTAGCCCCAAAGAAGTTGCCTCACCCACCCAACATTGACATTGCATGTTACAGTAGAATATAACTAATAATAAGCTAGATGCATAAACTCACTGTGATTTAACTATTACAGAAACAGATGTGACTTGCTATATCATATAAATGTCTACATATCTATATCATATCTAGAAAGCTAGTACAATTTACGTTTTTTTGACTAACTTTTTTACATTGATATGATGCACATTTTACTGATTATAGTTATTTTATTTCACCAAAACTACACACATTTTATACTGTGGAAACAAATAAGCTTCATCAGTTGTTAAAACTATTCAGTTTCGCGAAAGAGTTGTATTATTACCTCATTAGCTTCAGCTCCTCAAAATAATGAATGAATGAAGTGCAGTGGTGGGATTTTTTTAACACCATGTGACAACAGAGCCACTCCCACCTGCCGGTAGAAACAGGTACTGCTGAACAGCTGACGATTTAATTGCCCGACACAAAAGCTGCGTTAAGTGGAATGTTTGTGATGTATGTGGTAATTTTCAGTACTTAGATAACAAAATAAATGTTATACAACATATTTTTTATTTAAGTGCAACATATTCCAAGAGATCAGGGGCTTTTGACAATACATCAGGGGCTTAAGCCCCCAAAGCCCCCCCTCGCAACGCCACTGGAGCATGGTCCGAAGAACTGAAAATATCCAGCAGCAGTTCTGTGGGCGCAAATGCCTTGCTGATGCCAGAGGTCAGAGGAGAATGGCCAGACCTATCTGGTTCCAGCTGATAGAAACGCAACAGTAACTCAAATAACCACTCATTACAACAGAGGTCTGCAGAAGAGCATCTTTGAATGCTCAATACATCCAACATTAGGGTAGATGGGCTACAGCAGCAGGACAATAGACAATTGGAAAAACGTTGCCTGGTCTGAGGAGTCTCGATTTCTGCTGCGATATTAGGATGGTAGGGTCAGAATTTGGTGTCAACAACATGAAAGCATGGATCCATCCTGCCTTGTATCAATGGGATGGGGGTATTTTCTTGGCAGACTTTGAGCCCATTAGTACCAATTGAGCATCGCGTCAACACAAAAGCCTACCTGAATAGTGTTGCTGACCATGTCCATCCCTTTAAGACCACAGTGTATCCATCTTCTGATGGCTACTTTCAGCAGGATAACGCACCATGCCATAAAGCACGAATCATCACAGTCAACAGACTCAATCCAATAGAGCACCTTCGGGATGTGGTAAAACGGGAGATTCGCATCATGGATGTGCAACTGGTGATGCCATCATGTCAATATGGATTAAAATCTCTGAGGAATATTTCCAGTCCCTTGTTGAATCTATGCCATTAAGGATTAAGGCAGTTCTGAAGGCAAAAGGCAGTCCAACCACGTACCAGAAAGGTGTACCTAATAAAGTGGCCGGTGAGTGTATATACTGTATACATTAACAAAAACTTAAACATTTCAATGTGCTTTTGAACTTTGTATTAATCAAATAATCTCCTATATTTGCATAACAGTTTCCATAAGCAGCACAGCTGTTTTCAACATTAATATTAATCAAGAGTAAATGTTTCCAGTGCATAATATCCATACATTAGCATGATCTCTGAATGATTACAGTACAGTATGCGATACTGGGCTTGAGTAATGTTGAACAAAGTCACAAAACAGCTACATTGCAACTCAATGTTATAGTAAACTAATTTACCCACAAGGATTCTCTTACACGTGCACAGAAAACCAAGTTCAGACATAACTAGTCTGACTATAAACAGTTAAGTGGCAGTAAAGATACAGTTTCCCAATGTGTGCGATTATCTGTGTGCTACATGTGTTATCGGTAGAGCTACGCATCGATGAATTTGCTCTTCAGTGTTTGGACTCTCAGTAATGACTTTAAACCACACTGAACTGAGCTAAACTGAACTGAACTGAACTTAAACACTAAAAACTGAACTACCCTGATCCAGTTACTATGACCATTTATGTGAAGCTGCTATGACACAGCTGAATTGAAATGAATTGAATTATGCATGCTTGTAAGTGCATTTCTATGATAAAATGCAGTGCTTTCGATGGAGCTTGTCTCTTTAAATGCTTGTTTCCTCCACTTCATTTTCCTTCTCGCTGTTCCTAATAAGAGCGCAGATGTTCGTTTAGACTTTGGCCGACGTCTTCCATGTAAGACCCAATGCATCTGCTAATGTTCCCACTCCGTTCCAGGGGTCCATAATTACTCCAAAAGCAAGTTGTGTTTTGGAATAAAGAGCATCAACACTGAATCGTATGTTTGTCTTCACGTGGAAACATGAAACTATGCACAGCTCATTTTGTGTTGCTCGAAGCAGCTCCTGGGTTCATCTTTTTCATTGCATAATAAATGTGCTTCAGCGAATGGTGTTTGCATGAAGATTACATCCCATTTCAAACACGTTTTAGCTCTTTTTTTTACATTGCTGATGAGGATTTTAGTAATAGTTCATGCTGTACTTCCATATGACATCCCCTCCTTATGAATATGAAAATTGCAACTGGACCAACAGTACACTGTATAAAAATCTACTAACACAATAGCCTATTTCTTTTATATCTAAAGTTATTTTATGTACAGTATTTTCAGATATTGCATTTCATGTAATTTGTAATGTATCTCGATGCTGTGTTCACACCAGACGCGGAACGCACGGACAAATCGAGCTATTCGTGCGTAAATTTGAGTTTACTCACTTCATTCGCGCATCAAACCCCGCTTCATTCGCGTGTCAAATTCACTACAGACGAATTCATAGCTAAATGGCTAACATGGATTTTATGAAGAAAATAACAGTGTTTATGTGCTTTATGAAGACTGAAAAACAGCGTCGATACGTTTAGGGTCGTGTCTGAGTCCACTACATCCTTTCAGAGGTGCATCCAGCTGTGTGAGCTCATAGACTCCTCCAGAAACTTAACCTGGATGACGGAGGCTTTCAGCGGTGCTTCTGACTGAGCCAAACCGAGTTTGATGAACTGTTGTCGGTGAAGGCTGGAGGATTTCCCTCGCAACACCGACAACAGGTTCTACGTCACAATCACGCCCCCCACAAGAGCAAGCTTCTGATTGGTTAACACGGCGCGAATGTACGCTGAAGTTCAGATTTTCGAATTCGAGAGATTCGTGCGAAACACTCGTTAAGAGTGTCAAACGCGCAAAACGCTCAATTTGCCCCGCGCAATTTGCGTCGTTTGCGCCGCACCATTTGCGCGAATTGCGCCGCAGGATGTCTATTCGCGCGTTTGCATTGACTTAACATGTGAATCACTCGCACTTGACATGCGTTCCGCGTCTGGTGTGAACGCAGCATTAGGGCTGCTCGATTTTGGGAAAAATCATAACCACGATTATTTTGGTCATAATTGTCATCGCGATTATTCAATACGATTACTATTGAAGTCAAAATTATTAGGGCTCCAGAGAATTTTTTTAAAAAATAAATATTTTCCCAATGATGTTTAACAAGGAATTTTAACAGTATTTCCTCTAATATTTTTTCTTCTGGAGAAAAACTGATGATACAACAAAAAGCCAACAACTGATATACCACATTTTAAAAAGCAAGTGATTGTTTCTGATATTGTATTATTGAACTAGCTTTATAAAGGCAACCTAATCATGAAATAATCCGTGCAAACTGCCGATGCCAATAACTGAACTTGTGGATTTCAGCGGGGAGAAAATAAAGCAATATATTTATTAGTAGGCTATTATAGATAAATAGTGGCCTACAGCATGTAAAAAATAAATGGTAAGAAATTGTATTATTTAGATTATTTTACTCCTGGACGCGTTATCAGTGATGTATCCTGGGGTCACAGGGTGTTTCGGGTCTTTTCAGACACCCTCACCCAGGTGACCCAGCTAAGGTTGATCAGACCCCAGCTTGCATCCCAGTAGCCATCATCACCCACGGATCAGCCCTCTTTATCCATAGCCATCTTGTTAGACGCAACAATCTTGTTACTGTACATAAGTAACAAATCTCTTTAGGTGAATTGAATGAACTAAATTGGCCATTGTGTATGTGTGTGAATGAGTGTGTATGGATGTTTCCCAGTACTGAGTTGCAGCTGGAAGGGCATCCGCTGCATAAAATATATGCTGGAATAGTTGGCAGTTCATTCCACTGTGGTGACCCCTGATTAATAAGGGACTAAGCCAGAGGAAAATGAATGAACGAATGAAAAAACGACATATTTTTAAGTGTTTAATGAGAAAATCAGGTTTTTTTGACAGTCCTTCAAAACAAAATGAGAAAGCTTTTAAATGCCATATTAAGTAAATGGCAATTCACATTTTCAGCATATTTCAGCATATCAAGGCATCCGCTGCACATAAACTACAGCAGGACAAGCAGCTGAAGCACTGTTGAACTCAAGTGCATAATATAGAGGCAGGCGGACGGTGTGTGTCAGGTGGGCTGCGCTTTCTTATTCAAAATGTGCTCTTGTATTGCATGCCACTTAGGAAGAGTGAGATGAAAGAGCTCCTGGTGCTTCTGCTGTCAAAGACAAAAGCAATAGTTCTGTTGGCACATAAACACACACACACACACACACACACACACACACACACACACACACACACACACACACACACACACACACACACACACACACACACACACACACACACACAATTCTGGGCACGGCATGGAGAACAACATGGCCTGAGGATGAGCCTACTAAGAGAAACTAGGGAAAACACTGAGGCTGTTAAACTACAGAACAGTACAGTAAAATTACTTCAATGAAAATGTGGATGCAGCACGTAAATCAACTTTAACTATAATATAATATAATATAATATAATATAATATAATATAATATAATATAATATAATATAATATAATATAATATAACATAACATAACATAACAATATAATATAATTTAATATAATATAATATAATATAATATAACATATTTGTTGTTTCTTTGTGGAGTTTGCATGTTCTCCCCGTGTTGGCATGGGTTTCCTCCAGGTGCTCCGGTTTTCCCCACAGTCCAAAGACATGCGGCACAGGTGAATTGGTAAAAGCTAAATTGTCTGCTGTGTATGTGTGTGAATGAGTGTGTTTGGATGTTTCCCAGTGATGAGTTGCAGCTGGAAGGGCATCCGCTGCGTAAAACATATGTTGGATAAGGTGGCGGTTCATTCGGCTGTGGCGAAAGGAAAAAGAATAAATGTGTATATATATATATATATATATATATATATATATATATATATATATATATATATATATATATATATATATATATATATATATTTTTTTTTTTTTTATATATATATAGTGCATGTTATTATTTTATTATTATTATTATTATTAGTAGTAGTAGTAGCAGTAAATAAAATAACATATTGTTACATTTAGAAACATGTTTAGATATAGTAAACCTCTTCAATAAAATATAATATTAGCTACTAATATTATATATTTTTTTCATATTATTATTATTATTATTTTGATTATTCTTCTTCTTATTATTATTATAAAAGATTGGGAAACAAATTAAAGATATGACTTATATACACTTATAACAAAACAAAAAAATGTAAACAAACAAAATTTAAATTGTTATGTAAAATGTGTGAAAATAATAGCTTGATAATTTTTTGGTAGTTGAGGTTTAAATAAATAAATAAGTAAATGATTGATTGGTAGGTTGGTTGGTTGGTTGATTGAGTAAAGCCCTGGTATTATGATTTTGTTTAATACAGTATATCCAACTGTTATCAATACATTATCGTTTAATAATGTATTGATTACAGTTGGATATACTGTATTACTAATACTGTACACTGTAAAACCCAAGAATCAACTTTATCAAATGAAAAGAGTGTAAGTAGCTCAAATATGACAAAGTTAATTCTACTAATTTGAAAAGAGTTTTAAACTCAGTGTTGAAGGTAATGAGTTTTAAATGAACTAGTTTTTAGCAATCGGTTTCCTCAAATGGTTTGACTTCAGTTAACTTATTGGGTTTTTCAGTGTAAAAAAGATTGTGAAAAAAAATAAATAAAGCTTTCACATAGATGCACTTACAAAAAATGTATAAAAAAAATTTATATATATATATATATATATATATATATATATATATATATATATATATATATAATTAAAATCATTATGTAAATTGTGCGAAAATAAAAGTTTGATTATTTTAACGTAGCTGAGGTTTAAATAAATAAATAAGTAATTGATTGATTGATTCTTTTCACAAGCCTGTGCTGAAGCGTTTAACAGTCATCATATTTTTAAAACCTTGAAAGTTTTTAATATTTAGATTTTTAAAAACATATGACCATTTATATTCATTTATGAATGTATTATATAATTGGGGTCAAATTTTAATTTGGTGTTACTAATGCAGCATCTAAGGGGCTGAGAGTAAATTTAATGTGTTTCTCTCTTCTGGCTGCCGTTATTAGTCTCACACAACTTTTTTCCTTTTTCTGAAAGTCTTGATAACACCATCATGGAGTTTTTCTTTTTATTATTTGAACAAATAAGATTGTAAAAAATACTTGTTGTACTCTCCCATTCACTGCCCTCTGAGTTTACCCTGACACCTTCCGCTACTGAGAAACCCAGAAATGTGAAAAGGGTCTATTGACTGATTTAGACTAATTGATTGAATGAGTAAAGCCCTCTAGTGTTTAAGGGTGCTTTCTATAAGTCTGCATGCCCAAATGAGCACATAGCCTAAAAAAAACCCCATCAACTGACAGAAACAAAGTGTGAAATAACCAGAGGGAAAAAAAGGGAGCTGTGAAAGCATGTTGACCTGATCTAGTTAACTCGCAGGTGGACTCTGTGCCGTACGATACAGCGGCCAATTCAGCCTCTCATTTAAGACACACAAAAGACCACCGTCATCCGTTTCTTTTCATCATCTTCATGCAGATCCTCAACTGTCCAGTTCAGAGTTATCCTGACCGCTTTTATACTTCCCGTAGTGAAGCCCTGCGTTTATCTTCAAAGACAAGCCGGTCTACATCACAGCCAGTGTGAAATGAAGAGAAGACGCTCCTATGCAAATAATCAAAAGACAGAAGCCGCACTTTTTTTTTTTTTTTTTTTTTTTTTTCAGGCTAATTGTAAATCTAGGGCTGAATGGGAAGAGGAGTTCATGAAAGTGGACTGAAAGCAAAGACTGTTTGGACCTGTTTGATTTACAAAAAAAAAAAAGAAGTATAAAGATGTCCATCCTGTTAAAGGTATCCGTACATTAGTTGTTGTGTAAAGCGTTCCTGTTTAAAAGCATTCACTTTGAGTCTGGATGTTTTTATCCGACAGATACTTTCAAACGAAGCAGCTTGCGACGTAATTCCAACGCAAAACCCATCCATATGTTTCCACAGGCTTTCAAATGAACAGATTGCTGTGCATCTGCATTTGAATCATATGCAAAAACATTTCTTTATGCTTTGTACTTTGTGTATTGGGGAAAAATGGACTATTAAAAAACAAATGCTGTGGTTCGATTATATATTTTACTTTGTGCAAAATGTTACATGCATTTATATGATCTCGTAATTTTGTTATTATTATATAAACATTTACAAATGTTAAATAAATAAATGTCATCATTATCATCATAATTCAAGTATTATTATTATTATTATTAATTGTATTACTAGGTTTTTAAAATGCTTGAAATGTTTTCTAATGAACAGATTGCTGTACATCTGCATTTAAATCATATGCAAAATAATCCTTTATGCTTTGTACTTTCTGTATGGGGGAAAAATGGACAATTTAAAAAACAAATGCTGTGGTTTGATAATATGTTTACTTCGTGCAAAATCTTACAGGCATGTTTTTGATCTAGTAAATTTGTTGTTATTATTATATAAAAGAGTTTTTATATAATATTTTAAATAAATAAAAATCATCATCATCATCATCATCATCATCATCAAGTATTATTATTAATTTTACTACTAAGAATTTGCTATGACTATACTAACAAGTTTTAAAATGCATGAAATGCTTTAGAATATACCGATTGCTGTGCATCTGCATTTGAATCAAATGGAAAATATTTCTTTATGCTTTGTACTTTCTGTATTGGAGAAAAATTGGACAATTAAAAAACAAATGTGGTTTATTAATAGATTTACTTCATGCAAAATGCTACAGGACTTTTTATTATTTTTTATCATCTGGAAATTGTGTCATTATTATATAAAAATATACAAATTTAAAATAAATAAAACAAATAATTGAATTATTATTATTATTACTACAACTACTAATATAATTTAATAGGATTATACTTCATGCAAAATGCTAAAGGCATTTTTATTATTTTTATCATCTGGTAATTTTGTTATTTTTTGTTATTATATACAAATAAAAATAATGCATGAATAAAAAAATATATAAGTAAATAAATAAAGTATTATTATTATTGTTGTTGTTGTTGTTTTGTTGTTGTTTTTACTTTGAATACACCATGCATGTAATAAGGATTTATATTGCAAGAAATTCTTTAGAATGAACAGATTGTTGTGCATCTGCATTTAAATCATATGCAAAACATTTCTTTATGCTTTGTACTTTTTGTATTGGGGTAAAATGGTTTATTAATATTATGTAAAATACATTTGAAATAGTAATATAATAAGAAAAAAAAATACAAAAACTGGGTCAGTTGGCATTTCTGTGTTGGTGTGGGTTTCCTCTGGGTGCTCTGGTTTCCTCCACAGTCCAAACACATGCGCTATAGGTGAACTGAATAAGCTAAACTGGCCACAGTGTATGTGTGTGAATGCAAAAGTGCATGGATGTTTCCCAGTGTTGGGTTGTGGTTGGAAGAGCATCTGGTGCATACAACTTAAGCTGGATATTTTGGCGGTTTATATCGCCGTGGTGACCCCTGATTAATAAAGGGATTAAGCCGAAAAGAAAATGAATTATTATTACTACTTGGAATTTACTATGACAGTACCGAAAAGAGCATGGTAATAAAGTAGTCGATTAGCACAAACGGATACTGTATGTCTTCACTGGTGGAAGAATCTTGCATGCATTCTTAAAGAAATAGGTTGCCATGACAACCAGAGGTTCATAAAATGAAAGTCAAATCTGAACTTCATACTCTATTCATTTCCCTCAATTAAGAAACTGAACTGAGAAAGGCTTGCTGTGTAATATCAAGGATGGAGAATGAAAGGGAAATGACTAAATGAATGAACACTTCTTCCCTCTTCAGTTCATTTTTCAAGGCGAGACACTACAGGCACAAACATACACCTCTTTATTTGGCTTTTTTTAAAGTGCTTTCTGTTTTTCATAAAGTTTTTTTTTCTGCAGATTAATGACAAGAAAACAGCCACATGACTATTTTAAATGCTTCTTTTATAACACTATTTCTATATTTTTCATTAATATATATGAAAAGTTCAGATGCAAAATCATCTAAATCCATCAGACCTCTTTTCTTGTAAATGAGCATTTTCTATCAGGCTCCTCTGACTAGGTTCAGTAGTTTTATTTTATAGGTAATGATATGGTTATTAGCTAGTAAATAAAATCTACTAACTTTTTTTCAAAAATGTCACTTTAGACAATTCTTTGGTTTTTAACAAGGTCAATTTTATTTTGCGTTAAAACAAGCTGAATCCACTTCTGCTTTTTTGCAAAACCCTCTAAATCCACCTATTGGAATAAGAGACTGTAATTAGTTAAAAAATCACTAAAGATGCAATAAGAAATTATTTTACCAAACATAAAACACATACACAAACCTCCTAAAGTACATGAATCTGTCAAGTTAGTAGCGGTTCATTACGCTGTGATAAACCAGGGAAAAAGCAGAAGTAAATGAATGAATGAAATCTGTGAAGTGCATTAATCATTAACATTTAAACTGACATTAATTAAATCTTAACGATCTGTTGTCATTTCAGATAATTGGGATTTAGATTTAATGAAAGTAGAGCAATGTAAACATTGCAAACATTGTAAACTAAGCTTGGTAGATTCAAATAATTTAGTGTAAAACATTATGAAACATCAATATCTGTGCATTGTCCATTAATATAAAAAGCTCATCAGACGTATAAGTATTATAAAGTAATATAAACAACGTAAAGTTTTATACATTATATTTATCTTTAAAAAAAACTGCTAAAAATAAAACACATAGGCCTACTGGGCGAAAAGGGGATGCCTCTCAGACACTTAGCTGTCATTCACTCATTCTCACCATACTCAAGGTTTTAGTCCCTTTTTTATCCTCATAGCATCCACGTGGGATAAAAGAACGACATCTTAATTCTGTCTTTCATGAAACACAGTTGCCATTTAATGTATAGGAAATTGGACCTATTTAAAGTAGTGTAACTGCGCAAACAAACATTATGAACGTATGTTACACTTCCGAATACATTGTTTTCTTTTCCTTATAATGCTTTTGAGGCCATTCACTGACAGTCGGGCAGGCACATGCAGTTCATTAAACTCGGTCTTTTAAAATTTAAATCGAAAGCAGAATTAAACCATCTCCTTATAAAAGCCAGCTTATCAGGGCGCCATTACATTGAAAACATATGATTCGATTCGCACCTTCCAATTGGTTCTCGGGATATAGCGGCTTTTGCTGTCAAAGGCAAGTGGTGTTTAGCGGCTTTTGTCAACAAACTTATTTCTGAATGCGCTGATGCTGGGATTTAGAGGATTTGTAGCAAATCTATTTGTTGATGGTGTACTACGTGCCTAATGCCGAGTTCAGACTGCGTAATTTTAGCCCCGATTTTGGCTCGCCGACAGGTTTTGAGAAATCGCCGACAAATGCCTGAAATCACAGGCAAATCGCTGCTCGTGCACGTGAGCGACAATCACACAGTATGAACTTTCAAAGACGCGATCTGAGAGAATCGCAGATGAGTCGCCGATGCATGTGAGATATTTGGCGTGCTGAATATCTGGAGCTGTCTCGATTCAAATCATGCCGTGTGAATTAAGTTTTAACTGAAAATAACATCAGCGATTGCCTACAGCCAATGAGAGAGCGGCATTCACTTATGTGTGTGTGTGTGTGTATACCTGCTGCAGGCCAGCGGGAGGCTGGGGGAGAAGTTAAAAGCGCTCTTTTTCGGTTTATTTGGACCCACAAAATGGAGGAAAAACTAGTGGAGGTTTGACAGGACTCAGGAGCAACCGTGTCTGTTTGACGTTTCATACAGAAAGAAGTTAGTTTATTATCAACGTTGAGGAGAAATGGCTAATTCCCTTTAAACTCAGGTGAGCAAACATGTACATGTTCAACCCCTTTAAAGGCTTCTTTCTCATTATGTAGTTAATAACAAAAGATATACTACGTGTTTTTGGCTGTGAGACGTAGTTTGGACGAACTTGTCGGCGATTCTTCCTATAGTAAAGTCATGCAATGTGAAAGTCCTTGTCACCGATCCATCTTGCAGTGTAAACAAAGCAGCGACGAAACGCTAACCCAGATAGTCATGCAGTGTGAAAACATCTGTGACACGACTACTTTGAAAATCATGCAGTCTGAACTCGGCATAAAGCTTTCACTCAATGTCATCAGCTCATCTTTGTCAGATGTTTGCATCTAAACTCTTCATGTATATAAACTTCAGTAGAACTTACAAACCAAACTTAGTCCCTTATTTATCAGGGGTCGCCACAGCAGAATGAACCACCAACTAGGCATGAGCCGGTATAGGATTCTGACAGTGTGATAACCTTGGATAATTGAGTTTCAGAACTCTGTCCAAGTATTCAGGGATGCTTTCTTTCTTTCTGAGTGGATTAGCTCACTGTAGATTCATCAACAATTCAGGACATTTTGGCTTAAAGGAATTCAAAGAAAAGTTATGCAAGTCTCATTCATCCTGAGTTAGACTTGAGAATGAAGTGGGCTGTGAAGTCTGAGGAACTGAGATCAGTGGGAACATGGCTCCGACATCAATTCATATCAACACAGAAATAAGATGTTAAAGGCGAAGCGTCGGATAAATGCATGCAGTTAGAAGATTTTTTTTTTTTATCAAAGGTGACTTACAAGTGATGCATAACATAGATCACAAATAAAGAAGTTGATGCTACTGTATACAACATGAAGTCTCTCTGATCTGAAGTAAACAGTTATTTTTTTTTTCAGATGTTGAGTTAGTATAGAGCAGAGGTTTTTAACCTTTTTCACTTCGAGGCCCACCTTCACTGAACATTTTTTGAGACCCAAACGTAGTCTACAGAAAATGCTTATTTTAAAGCTTTATTTTTTAGCAAAAAAAAAAAAAAAAAAAACTTTGCACTCTATTATTCCCCATATATATATATATTTTTTTTTATATTATTATTTTTTTTTCTACACGCACACAAACACACACTCACACACACAAACTCTGAAAACAAAAACTCTGAAAACAAAAACTGCAAAAAAAAAAAAACATAGCTCCTCGAACATATTTGGCACTCTCCAGAAATGTATATATGGGTACGTTTTCAGAATGAGCCTGGGTTGCATAAATGAGAAATTCATTGTTTAGAAAGCATGCACCTGGCATAAAATAACTTTAACCCTCTACTGCACGCATTATGATAGATCTAAAAAAATATATACATATTAGATGGTTTTTCTTTTCTTAGAATGGCTTAACTTGAAGTGCTGCAAAAAAAAACTAAGAATACTAATAATAAATTGATTATTTTTAGAGGTACTTTATATGTTGCCATATGGCAACAACATCCAACAGTAGATCTAACTTTTACATTTTCCTTATAAAAATATATTTTTTTTTGTTTGAAATTATTTAATTGGTGTTGCAGTATATTAAGCTTAAACACAGAACTTATGAATAACACCTTATATATACTTTACCACAACTCATTCTCCAACAGTTTTCATTGATTCCATACTTTTTTGCTGAGTATTATTGAAAACAAACCAAATATTGTATTATCATGTATACAGCATACAGTAAATATAAATATTTTGTCACATAAATATAATAACACATAAATAAAAAGTCTAGTACATCCTGATACATCAGAATAATATCGCTACCAGCTAATGATGTTTATATATTATATTATGCTATATACTACACTATGCCTGTCTTATCTGCATCAGAGCTAACTAACTTGAGCTGTCTACATCACTGTTCTAACCAAATGTCTAATCTGCATCATTCTCATGGTCACTAAAACCCTTCTCATCCTCACTTTCATCTGCAGGAAGAGCCAGTTCTGTCCTTTTCTTGTTTCACTTACTATAGAACATGGTGGTGCTCACTAATAGACTGTTTCCTGTATTAATATCTATTCAAAAGTAGTATTGCCAGTAAAACTAGATTTTATCTATAATGCAAATGCCATTAACATACAACTAATCAACATTATATTACTAGTAGGGTTGGGCCGATAGATGATGCCATCGTCCATTGCTAATGGCCAATTGACAACACTATGCTGAGCCGGCATCGCCGGTCCTCCGCCCCGCCCCCGTCGCAAACCCGCTTGCGAAAAATACACACCCAGCCCCTGTTTACGTCTTAGTGGTAAAATGCCATTTTAGAACAAAAATGATTTACATCCACATCGTGTTTTGCCAAGCATTTCTGAACAGCCCTCCGTCTGCTGAAAATGCACATCACGTGACCAGACACACACACTGTCATGCACTCGTCTGAGCTCCAGAGTGCAGTGCAGGTCAGACAGTTTATCAAGGATGTACCGCTGGATCGTGTCTCACTATAGTTGTTAAAGGTGATGTTCAAACATCCCAAGTCTCCTGGAAATGCACGAGTGATTTTCCCCTATAAATTGCGCGTTTCACTACCGGTCCTCAAATAAGTCACAAACTCTCTTCCCACCCTTCATCACCGGATCCCTCCTTACTCTTCAGACTCTTCAGTCGCGAACACTCTGTCAAACAGCGCCTCCACCACCACCCCCCACACCACCAATAAATAAATAATTCACCTCCGCCTATGACGACGATGCCATCGTCCATCGCGATGTTTCACATTATACATCTTACGATGCCAAATTGGTCGACATTGCAAAACCCTAATTACAAGCATTCATGCCGTCATTGTTACAACTTTAAAGTTCACAGCTGACCTTGCTAGCTAGCTAACCCATTGCAATGTTGCACCATTGCACGTTCCACTATTGGACAGCGTTGCCATTTGGCAGCACATACATTTGATCAATTTACAAAAAAATAAATAAAAAATGTGATACAAAAAAAAAGTTGGGAGTTATGAATATGTCATCATAACTTACTGGCGGGGATGTTTCAGATTTTTTTTGTGGATCTGACATAATTTAATCCTTTGTTTTTATTGACGTTTACATTTACATTCAGCAACTGCTCACAATATACGGCAGTCTGTCAGAAATCACGCCACAGAAAAACACTTCAGGTCATGTGACTTCACCAAAGCACATCATTGGCTACACTAAGGTCTTCTCTTTCCAACAAAAAAAAAACAAAAAAATAAAATGTTGGTCTTAGAGAAACAGTGGCAGGGAAATTAACATAAATATGATAACATAAAAATGATATTAATTTTGCTCATCGTAATCTTTTTGTATATCACACACCAAATAAAACACAGTAATAGTGACATC
Organism: Danio rerio; assembly: GCF_052040795.2. NCBI lineage: Eukaryota > Metazoa > Chordata > Actinopteri > Cypriniformes > Danionidae > Danio > Danio rerio. The sequence continues at coordinate 6,072,106 of NC_141021.1, read as the reverse complement.
CTGTTGATTTAACAGTGAAGGAAACACCATAGAGCACAGAGTAAAAGATTGAACTTGACAATAAATATCAAGATACACAAGATAAAATAAAACATGTAGACTGCAATTTAACTGTTCAGCTGTCAAGCATTAAATGGTAACACTTTACAATAAGGTTCATTAGTTAATGCATTTACTAACATGAAGTAATCATGAACAACACATGTACAGAATTTATTAATCATAATTAAACATTTACTAATGCATTATTAACATCCAAGTCCATGCTTTTTACCATTAGTTAATGCAGCATGAGTTAAAGGGTCATGAAACACCAAAACACATTTTTTGAGCTGTTGACAGTCGTATATGTGTCCCACACTGCTAAAAACACTATTAGGACACCTATATTTCGCTTAAAAGTGTAAATTGGTTGTTTTTGCGTTATTTCAAGCAAATTCGTTCTTCCGATTTGAAACAAATTTTTGAAGCTGCGTCACGGTCATGACATAATAGCGTTGTATTCCAGCGTGCAGACTGGGCGTCTGTGCCAGAGTGTGTCTTATTACGTCTTACAGTGTGATGCATTAATGCATGAGTAAGGCTTGGTTCAAACCAATCAGCGCGCTCTATTGTGCACCTTCATTAATATTCATTAGTGTCACAGTGTTTAGACGACAGAGATGCCACGTTGTGTTGGCAAAACAAGCGTGAAGTGTTGCTTTTATAGTTTGCTGCAGTTTTGTTTTCATTATCTCTCTGTGAGAGCTCATCTGGAGTCACATGTGGATTACAGTGTACGCGACGCTCGACAACAATAACTTACGTGTCTAAGGAGGTTTATTGTTTACCTGAGAGCTGTTCTCATCTGCAAAAGCTGAGATCCGGATTCGCTTGTAGTCTTCTCTTAATAAAGACGCGGCTCTAGTTGCTGGTGATTGTCCTGTCTCTACAGATTTGGTAAGTGAGCGACCAGCGCTCTTTGTTTATTCAGTTTGTTCGTATCGAACTAAGTTAACTATTGCACCGAGTGTAAACATGTTAGCACCACAACCAAACTTTAACCTCGTGTAGGATTTTCGTCGCATTTTGTGACCGGAATAACACACGCGGCTTTCTGACGCTACCTGCCGTGTGCATCTAAGTTTCCAGGAAATGCAGAGGTTTTTTTTCTCTCATTCGCCGTGCGGTATCAAACATTGCATGAAAAATACACACTTAGAGCAGCTCCTTGAATCAAATAGGCTATCTCGTTTGTCGCGAGGGGCATGAATGAATTCCCTAACTGAAAGAGCCAAACTGCAGTTAAAGTCCACCATTTAATAATTTGGCAAATAATTCGACTACAGATGTCCATGTAAACACCATCACTTTCTCCCGTGTGTGTGTGTGTGTTTTGACTCTGAAACTCGCGCGTGCCCAAATAGACACTCCCACACCATCCCACTTTAGTTCCTCCGACACTCCCCCCTAAACAGAGCTGGACACGCCCACTTTTCTGACTTTTTCCAAAGTAGAGGTGTGAAAAGACCCTGCTGAAACGAGGGGGTTTCATGGCCCTGAACTAACAATGAACTACTGTATTTTCATTAACTACCGTTAACTAACATGAACAAATACGGTACTAAATGTATTATTCATTGTTTGTTCATTAGTAAATGCATTAATTAACATTAACTATTGAACGTTATTGTAAAGTGTGACCCATTAAATATATTCTACATCTTCTGTAGTGATTTCCAAAGTTGCCAATGTATTGTATAGCTTTGCTAATATTGTATATGTTGTATTTTTCTGGTCTGTTTTTAGTTCCATCGCCACTTCTGTTCATTCACACTTTGCTAGCCATGCAACAAGGACCTGTCATCATTGATGTGAGCATCAGCGTGGTTTGCTTCCTCGAGGAACACTGTCAATTTTGTTCAATCTCAAAGGAATAGGCTTTTTTTCCTTCCTCCTTCATAGGTCATTTCGGTGTCTTTCAGCAGTAATTGTGTTTGATAAGTTTAAATGTATACGCATAACCCTAACAGATTCTATATCTCCATCTTCATGATTTGTTTATGTTTGCTTGTATACAGCATGTATGTCTACGCATGCATTATACTGTATGTCGTCGCTGGTATACTGCAGTCATGTCGAATGAAAATCAGTGATGTGCTGGTTCAGGGCACTGAACATGGCCAGACGTGACCCATCAACAGTAGGTGCTTGTCATCTGCTGAATAACATTATATAGGACACATGCTCACTGGTTTTATAAGGAACACCACGACAATATATCCACTCTCTGAAACACACACATATGTTTTCAGCTGTCATTTTTATGTAGTATATTCAATTGGGTTGGAGTGCTGCCGAATACAGAATTGCAGTACACAGACACACACACACATACACTACCTGACAAGTCTTGTCGCAGATCCATGTTTTCGAAACAACAAATAATAACTCGACTTCTAGTTGATCATTGGTTGCAGAAGTGGCTTATATGAAAGGCAAAGGCCTCTAGATTACACTTGTTTTACCAAAATAAAATATGACCATTGAAGAAGATTTCTATTCTCTCAGTGTGAAGTATTTTCTAAGTGTAAAGCAGTTAATTTTCTCTTCTCAAAATGTATGGAGTGTTTGCAGCAAACACGCCAGCATGTGTTAAAAATACTGTGTAAGATGAGTATGCCTGCACAGGAGCAACACTAGGAGAAGGCTGAGTGACTGATTGTGTAGAATAACTGAATATGTAAAGCACTGATTATATATGTTAAATACTTGTATGAAGCTATATGTGTCAGAAGTTAGAATGAGTAACATATTATCAAGTGATTATGCTATCATGACAATGTATGTAAACACTCAGGCCCCGTTTACACTAGTGCGTTTTAGTTTGAAAACGCATAAGTTTTGCTGCGGTTAGCCATCCGTCCACACTACGCCAGAGTTCTCGAGCGCCAAAAACGGAGCGTTTCGAAAACGCTGGAGAGGCCGTTTTCATTCTGAAACGCTGCTGCTCCGTCTCAGTGTGGATGATGGAAAATGGAGACATCTGAAAACGGAGGCGGGGCTGCAGACATTCGCCTATCTGATTGGGGCTTTTCCTCAATATTAAGTAGCCTAACACACACAGTTTAGTCCTGCATCTTCTCCGTGTAAGTTCAGACTTCGCAAGTTTGATCAAGGCTGCAGTCTCTTCTTTTCAGTTCGATATGGAAAACAGACTATACCAAGGACACGGGTAAATCTTCAAATGGAACAGTGTACTTTATAACTTCATTCACATCACCCTGGCTACGTTGTTTCACTTTCTCAACAATAAAATGTAAACATGATATAAGGAACTGCCTATTTTCATTTTAATATTAACAACTAAAAAGACAGTAGAAATGTTGAGTGCTGCATTTATAAGCGTCATCTTCACTGTGTGGATATTTATAACAAAACGGAGCCGATAACAACTGCCTCCTTTCAATTTCAGTGAAAATACGAAACGTACCCTCCCTTTTGCTAAATATCAGTTTTAATAATCGATAATGGCCATTATAAAAGTATAACATACAATAAGTTTATACATTATAGGAAATAAAGGCAAGCGATCAGTCAAGAATGTACGTGCTTACATTAATCATTAACTTATCTTTGTGCCCAGCCAAAACATGTTACCTGAGAACAAGTAATAGATTCCAATGACCAAAGTCAGGGAATATGTCGTTAGATATAGACAACAAGATGAATGAATTATCCCGTTTAAGAAATATAGTGAGAATAGATCCAGCGGGAGATGATTGATGAGCAGTCCGACCAACAGAGCTCTCATCTGGGTAGATGGGCTGCAACGCTTGCCAAAGAGTGTGTGTGTGTGGTCACGTGATGTGCGTTTTCAGCGTTTTGGTGTGGATGGAGAGCAGTTCAGAAACGCTGGGTAAAACGCGAGTGTGGACGCAGATTGTTTTCATTCTAAAACGCTGTTTTAAAACTAAAACGCACTAGTAAACGGGGCCTTAGTCCTTTTGCATAAGTTGCATTCATGGAGAGAGAACTTTGGTGTCAAAACAGTTGTTGACACAGACCTGTAACATCTCTGTTGACATGAGCTAGTGGGCTGAGAGCCAAGAATAACAGGGCCACCTAGACTAAAAACCTATCCCAAAATGGTTAAAAGTTAAAATGAGACACTTAGGGGTGTGTCAAATAACCTGTATAAAGATTGTCGGAAAACACAGAGACTTCAGAAGGAGCAGGAGGAGAATGCTATGGGGTCTGCTCTGCTCTTTCTCGGCTTTATTATGGAGAATCAAGTCTATTTTCTGATATTCAAAACCTCCGGTCTGATCATTTCTAATTGATAAGAAGTCGAATTTACGACACCATGTCTTGATTTTAAATTGTTTTTAATTAGGACAGTAAGGTCTGACTTTGCTTAGACAAAAGTCTTGTCACTTGATAGAAATAATGTACAGTATATAATATAAAGTCATGGTGCAGTGGAGAAAGAATGAATATTGTGCATGACTCCCATGAGCTTGGATGACTGCATCCATACATCTCTGCAGATCTCTCGCGCAGCCCCATAATGAATGCAACCCCAAACCATGATTATTCCTTCACCAAACTTGACTGATTTCCGTAAAAAATATTGGGTCCATTTGGGTTCCGGTAGGTCTTGTGCAGTATTTGTGATGTTTGGAATGCAGTTCAACAGACAATTCATCTGACAAATCAACCTTCAGACACTTTTCCAAATGATCAACTAGAACAGCTTTTACAACTAGTATTGAAGACAAGACTTTTGTCTGGTAGTGTATATGGACATACAGTGGAAAAACAATGATGTTCCTCACAAGACCATGACGCTAAATAAATAACCATATTCATAAATATGAACACAACACTAGATGTAAGAGCTATTTTTAACTTATACATAACTAGCATACTGTAGCGGTAGTCTAATTATACTAACTAATAACTATACTGTGCATGGGGCAGCATGGTGGTAGAGCTGTCGACTCATAGCAAAAAGTTCACAGATTCAAGCCCCGGCTGGGTCAGTTGACATTTCTGTGTTAAGTTTGCATGTTCTCTCTTTGTTAGCATGGGTTTCCTCTGGGTGCTCCACTGCATCATCGCCACCTCAGGTCAGAATAAAAACCAACAAAAAAAGTAGTGCCGTGGCAAGCAGCAGTGAAGAAACTGTAAATAAAAAGGATGTTAGGATGTCGCCAGAGTGGCTTTTTGGTTTCTTTTCTTGTTCATCCCAGCAACTAGCACCCCATCTGAAAGATTTCTTTAGGATAGGGGGAATGTAGTCATCCAACTTCACAATTTGTAAATGTTGCATTATGTATTTGAATATGAAACATGACATCAAGATTTTTTTTTTTTCGCAATATCGCCAGACCCAACCCTAAACCTACCTCAAGAACACTATATTACAATACAGTACGAACACAGTAAGTGCATCGTATTTATATTCATTCATTCATTCATTCATTTTCTTGTCGGCTTAGTCCCTTTATTAATCCGGGTTCGCCACAGCGGAATGAACCACCAACTTATCCAGCGTGTTTTTACACAGCGGATGCCCTTCCAGCCGCAACCCATCTCTGGGAAACATTGTATTTATATTTTGATGTAATTAGTTACAAGCAAAGCAGTGGTACAGTAGGTAGTGCAGCAAGAAGGTTGTTGGTTCAAGCCTCGGCTGGGTCAGTTGGTGTTTCTGTGTGGAGTTTGCATGTTCTCCCTGCGTTCTCGTGGGTTTTCTCCGGGTGCTCCAGTTTCCCCCACAGTCCAAAGACATGCGGTACAGGTGAATTCGGTAGGCTAAATTGTCTTTAGTGTATGAGTGTGAATGAGTGTGTATGGGTGTTTCCCAGAGATGGGTTGCAGCTGGAAGGGCATCTGCTGCGTAAAACATGTGCTGGGTAAGTTGGCGGTTCATTCCGCTGTGGTGCCCCCGGATTAATAAAGGGACTAAGCTGAAAAGAAAATGAATGAATGAATGAATGAATATAATTAGTTGATTATTAGTTACAGACATTTAATATTAAGTGGGACCACATTTTGACATTTTTTTTAAAATGTTACACGTGTGTGTGTGTGTGTGTGTGTGTGTGTGTTAGAGCTTCTCAGTTGTGCATTTTAATAATTCCAATTGATTTGAACTGAATTATTCAGATGATTCCTAATCCAATATAACCATACCCACACCCAACATTCATCAAAGCGTATTAAAAAAAAAAAAAAGTCCACCAATAACGGGAATCCTCTGCCCTCTGCTCTCACAGGGAGATAGAAATATATCAATACTCCTCTATTTATTAAAAGCAATGGCGCTGGCTTGAATAGAGGCCTTAAATGGACCACATCAATTTGCCTCCCCCATTTTCATTGCCTCCATTAGATGAATGAGCTCAAGCGAGCGGTGCTGCTACATAAAGCACAACAGAGCGACAGCAGAGGGTTTGTCCGGCGTGGCGCAGGGCCGATGTGAGGCGAACGCAGGCCTGCCGCCGTGACACTGCTTGAGTAATGACTTTCACTGTGGTTGTCAGCGCTAGATTTATGTGGCCTACGCAGCAAGTCCACTCAAAGTATCTTAAAGCAAGTGCTCTTTGAGCAGTGCTCTCTGGCCGCCACACACTGCAATACGTCTGACCCCATGCTCCTTTTTATCCCTGTCCCTTCTGCTGGAAATTGCCCCTTTATGACAGGTTTGCGTACAAAAGCATGCTTTCACATCTCTAGATGACATCCAAGTACAATCGAAGACTCTTGCCATGCACCAATGTGCAATCCAAACAAGCGGTGTAGAGGCAAAAAGGAAATCAGTTTTAGGGCTGCTCGATTTTGGGAAAAATCATAATCACGATTATTTTGGTCATAATTGTAATCACGATTATTCCAAACGATTATTAGTTGAAGTCAAAATTATTAGCACTCCTGAAAATTTTTTAAAAATAAATATTTTCCAAATGATGTTTAACAGAGCAAGGAATTTTAACAGTATTTCCTCTAATATTTTTCTTGTGGAGAAAGGCTTATTTGTTTTGTTTTGGCTAGAATAAAAGCAAATTTAAATATTTTGAAACCTCTTTTAAGGTCAATATTATTAGCCCCTTTGGGCAATATATATTTTTGATTGTCTGCAGAAGAAACTATTGTTATAAATTGACTTGTCTAATTACCCTAATTAAGCTTTTGAATCACACTTTGAATTTAATTGTTTGTATTTAAAAAAATATATATACTAAAATATAATGAGCTGTCATCATAGCAAAGATAAAATTAATCGGTTATTAGAAATTAATGATTAAAACTATTATGTTCAGAAATCTTCTTTCCATTAAACAGAAATTGGGGGAAAAAGGTATTCAGGAGGGCCAATAATTCTGACTTCAACTGCATATAATATTTTCCTCCTCTGGAGGAAAAAAATAAAAATATGAATAAAACAAACTGAATAAAAATATGAAACAAACTGTGCTTTTAGCATCTTCACCGTAAGAAAAACACTTTAGCTACAAAAAACTTCAGTCAAGAGCACTGAGGGATTTTCTCGTTGTTTTATTAATCATGATAAAACAGGCGGCAGCTGTGCTCTGTCACTTTAATGGTTTCGCTTTCACGTGTCTTTTGATTCTCAACTCGTTTGTTTATTACAAAATTAGGGTTAATATGAGCAATCACTAATCACCGCGTTTTGACACCTATTTGAACATTAAAGCACTCTTTACTCACAAATTCTCTCAAATTCATACCACGCTTGTTTTTTTTTTGTGTGAAATTAACACTTTTTTTTACTCTTTTAGGACATTTTAAACATACTTAACATATCAATAGTAAAAATTCCTCTTGCATAAAAGATCAGGGCAAATTTGACTTCTCATGTCATTATGACGCCTTTAAGGATGCCAGATATCAGATTTTGAACCTCTAGACCTCGCAAAACAAAGAGGAGCTGAGGATTCGGCATTTCAAACATGTTACTCCATTGGTCTGATGTTTTCTATCCTAAAGTCTCTTGTGGACGCTTGTGCTTACTTTTTCTGCCAAGCCGCTAATTAACTCAGTGATCTCATTTCAACACGTCAATCTAGAACGACATGGCCGACCTTGCAATGTGATGGATTCATAAACGTTTTCACAAAGCAATTATCAAGAGCGTGGGGAACTGATGGAGAACGGTGGACTTTCACATACCAGCATTTGGCAGAACTGAAACAACTGAACTGAAGAAAGTTTTCACAATATATTCAGTTCGGACTGAGGCTGCAGAAGAGAAGAACTAAAAAACGCACAGCAAGTGGCTGATATTTATTAATTGTTTATAGTTATTGCAAAAAAACACTCTAATTAATAATTAAATTCTTCAGCTGGCACATTTTGAGTTAACAGTAAAAATGACACATTTAAATTCAGGTGCATAAATAGCAGTGTTATATGATTGGATTTATTCATAATGTATTACTATTTTAAATCACCATCCAGTATATTTAAGATGTATTGTTGATAATTATTATTATTATTATTATTATTATTGTTGTTGAATATAATAATAATAATAATAATAATAATAATAATAATAATAATAATAATAATAATAATAAAAACATTATTATTTTGTTGTTGTTGTAATATATATATATATATATATATATATATATATATATATATATATATATATATATATATATATATATATATATATACATATATATATATATATATATATATATATATATTATAAAATTTTATATAATATAAAAAAACATGTTCAGGTCACATTTCATTTAGTTGAATAATAATAATAAATAATAATAATAATAATAATAATAATAATAATAATAATAATAATAATAAACATTATTATTTTGTTGTTGTTAAATGATAATGAAAATATTAAAAAAATTAATATTATATTAAATATAATATTAATTTTAAAAAACATCTTCAGGTCACATTTAATTTAGTTTAATAATAAAAAATAATGATGATGATGATAATAATAATAATGTTAATAATAATAATGTAAATAATAATAATAATAATAATAGTAACTATTATTATTATTATTATTATTATTATTATTATTATTATTATTATTATTGTTGTTGTTGTTGTTGTTAATAATAATAATAATAATAATAATAATAATAATAATAATAATAATAATACTTATAATTAATAAACTAAATAAAATGTAACACAATAAATGTAATAAAAGTAAGTTGTGACCTGAACATTAATTTTTTATATTACATTAAATATCAAATACACTGTGTATATATAGATAGAGATGGGTAAAGGAGTATTAGTCGTAAAGATTAAAAAATACAAATAGATTGAGTACAATGCATAAAGAATTATAATGTGCCATTGTTTCAATGACAGTTAATCTTCTTTGCATTCATTTATTCTCGTGTGCCTCTCATTAGATTCTCATTACTGCAATATGCCATCAATTAAATACATTTTATCACATTACACTGATGAGGGGATTCTTTACATTATGCTAATGAGAAACAGGGGGTTAAATGTGCTCAGTTGCTGTGCAAATGTCAAATGTCTTTATAGTGTAGTTTATATTTTTATTGTATGAATATTCATCCAGACATGTTCTTGAAAACGTTTCCCAAGATTTACTTTTCTGTGTAAAATAAAGATTGACACAAGCTGTTCCACCATGTGTTTGTCTGCCCAAACAATATTTTAATTGGGCTAATTATTTCAAACAAGTATTTAACCTTGTCCCTCTCAAGTGGTACAATTATTGCTTTGTAATTTTAAATTTGTTGTTTAATTTTACAAGATGACTTGAACATAATCTATTATTAATTTATGTTTCCATATCCAAGAACAAGCTGTATATTTTGAGAGTGAATTATCATTTATTTTCTTTCTTTTTTTTTCTTTCACTCTGAAAGATTTATTTTTGCATGCTTGAAGAAAGTCATGTCATCCTGAATAAAGTAACTAATCATGGATTATTTATTTATGAGCAAACAATTCCTTTTTACTGGAAAGTTAATCATTTATTTTCAATCATATCCAGAAGAAATAATAGAAAAAGAAATGAAAAAAAAGTACTATTAGTAATAGTAGTAGTAGTATTATTTATTTATTTATTTATTTTTTACTATTATTATTATCATTTATAACAATATTAATAATAATACTATTATTAATAATAATAATAATAATAATTATTATTATTATTATTATTATTATTATTATTACTATTGTGTGTTTGTTATTATTATTATGAATTGTATTATTTATTTATTATTATTATTACTAATACAAAGAAAGTACATACTTTGAAGGCATAAACAGTGTGAGGAAAGCTCCTTTATAGTGCAATGGACAAATCTGAACAAGTTCGACCCACACATGCACGAGGCAGGCAGTAATCTATAGGCTTAAAGATATCGGCCTAATTTTGACATCGGGCCAATAACAATAACATTAAAAATTGCATTTATTGGCCGATAACAAAATGGCTGCCGATATATCTTTTTATTTACGTTTTATTTATTTAATTTATTTTTCAAAAATGATTTTAAGTTTAGTAATAATAATAATAATAATTATATATATATATATATATATATATATATATATATATATATATATATATATATTTTTTTTTTTATTATTATTATTATTATTATTATTCATTCATTGATTTTTTTTTCGGCTTAGTCCTGCCACAGCGGAATGAACTGCCAACTAATCCAGCATATGTGTTACACAGTGGAATACTTCATGTTGTTTTACAGCATCCTTGTATTGAACAAAATAAATAAAAGTTGACGGTCTTTTAATACTTTATTAGATAATTAAATATGAACTAGTTGCTTTTTCTATAATTAATTGTGCATTCCGGAACACTGCAGAAATTCGAACAATTTTTGTTTCCAAAGTAATGGAAAAAAACCCAGACCTGCTGTTGCGAAATCATCCAATTACTGTACTATTCCTGGTGCAGTTTTACACTCATGTATTTTATCACATATCAGATTCGCCAAGGTACCCTTGTTGTGACAATGTAAACCCTTTCTTCATGTATGTAGCAGACATATAAAGACTTTGCAAGATCACAGCGCTTCATATTTCACCTTTTAGACAGACAATAACCTTTTATCCGAGAAACTATTGTTACCCCCTTTAATCTGATCCTAGATCAGCTGTACGCCTGCGCTCTCCAAGGAGAAACCTTGGATGCCACCATTCATCATCTCTGTGGTACATTTAAAATCATTTGATATAACAATGTAAAAAGCCTCCAAGGAACTCGCATTCGTGTGGCAGAAGGAAAAAATAATAATGAAAATCCCAGTATGGAAATAATTGATTTGACCGTGATAGTGGCACTGCAGTTGTCAGGGATTTGCAGAGGAACTGTCTGCAACTTGTTCCGCTTGTTAGTGAGAAGATGACAAGCTGAAGCTGATTGAGCTTAACTGTGATTTGGAGAACTCTTAAGTCATGAGAGTCCTAATCCGGAGAGCAGACTATTTTTAGCTTGTTTTCCCCAGTTAAAAATAATTACACATTCATTCATGACTCATTTACTTCAGAAGAAAGACTGAATTCTCTCAATTAGTTCACTATAAGAGATGGGCTGTTTTAAAAAAACTGTAGAGATGCTCCGATCAGCATTTTTGGGGCCGATCACTAAAATCATGATCTGCCGATTGCCGATCACAGAATGGCAGGGGAATGGCCATTTAATAAAGTCAATGAGTCAATAAAGTGTGCCATCTTTCCCAAATAAGGCAGAATAATTTAAAATTATTCCAAACAAAGAGGGGTCAGGCTGACCAACACACATCATATCAACTTAATAGGATGTAGCCTCTTAAACGGCTAACTTTACGTCTTTATTGGACACTTAGAAAAAGACGGGGGAACTCATGTTGCCACTGGTAAACTCCTCTCTGCTGTTGTTTAGTGCGCCGTGCATGCACGTGTGGAAAAGTCGTGCCAGTAAATTTACGTCAAGTGATCGGCTTTTTTTGATCGGCGCTTTTGAGGTTAGCCGATCAAGCAATTTTTAGCCAATACTGGCCGATCGTGATCGGCAGCCGATCAATCGGAGCATCATTAAAAAACTCCCATTAATATCAAGTGTAACTATTATAAATGAAGGTGTAAAAAGTCTACAACTGTAATATTAGCACATGCTATTATATAAAAACATCCCACTATTTTCAGAGCAAAAAACGTTGTTAGTCTACAAACTACCGTAGTAAACTTATTTTGAAGCTATAAATAAATGACAAGTTGTAAATGTGGTACATACTAGTGTGGTGCCTTCACAGATCTTACTTCTACATCACTACATCCTGCTTAGCTCCGCCCATACTTTTTATTTCAAGTTGATCATAAATACACTGATGACATAATCAAAAACTGAAAGCATTGTACATTTATGCACATTTTCTCCGTATTAGTTTAATATTCATTAAATATTTTATCATACCTGTCAACATTGGGATGTGAAAATAAGGGATATGCCCACCATAATAAGGGATCCCCCCACCTTTAAAAAAAATCCCCAAATTACTAAATGTGTTCATTTGGAGCTGTTTTATTGTAAATAAACAATTAAATGGTCAGTAATATGTTTTAAAATTATTGTTATTCTGATTAAAGAGCAACGAATGAATCTCTCATTTATTAGGATTTTTTTTATTACATTAAATAAGAGGTGTCACTTTAAAACTGCACACATCTAACATTATAATGAAAAGCATTTGACTGCTTTCCTAACTTTATGCTAATTTAAGACGAAATGAGTTGTGTTTGTGAAAAACCCCACCAAGATCAACATCCTTATATGTTATTATTATTAATTATGTGTGTATGTCTGTTTAAACACGCACCCAAAAGCCAGACTCTCTCTCTGCTTCAAATCGCGTGTACAGAATCCGTTTGGGAAACAGCATCTGTTTATCACTATGGAGCACGTCAGCTGACAGTCATGCACATTATATGACTGTTATGAGGATTGTATTGGATGGGCGACGGCACCTGTAATCAAAAGGAAATGGAATCGCGCCGTTTTTAATATTTATTTACAACTGTTTTCATTCCTAAACAAAGCGAAAGCATAGTAGACTCGCGTTTTAGAGCAAGGGCTCCCTGGTGGTTTGGTTGTATGGGTTGTGTACAAGGAGGCTCGGCTGTTCAGAGAAAGACTGAAAATATGAGAGAAATACCAGCCTGATCTCACGAGAAAACGTAAGTATTTTACGTTTTGCCAGTTTAGTGGCTAATTCGTACGAACTCGTACGAGTTCAGTCGTACGAAATGGTACGATTTTAAAAAGGAGGCGTGGCACCTGACCTCACCCCTAACCCCAACCGTCATTGGGGGATAAGCAAATCGTACTAATTGTACGAATTAGATTGTACGAATTCATACGAATTAACCACTAAATGAAAAAGTTACGAATTGCCTTGAGATTGTGTTGGAAATACGGGAAAATACCTTTACGGGATGATAGCAGGATAGAACAGTAAAAAACGGGAGAATCCCGGGAAAACGGGAGGGTTGACAGGTATGTATTATCCTCATTGTGTCCTTAAATCTAAAACAGTATTTTTGTTGATGTAGAAATTACATCAGATATTAAATGTAAAAAATACTTATTTAATAAAAACTGTAAAAAAAATCTGTCAAAGTTTGGGTTAAAACTTCCACCTTTTTTATTTCAAAGAGAATAAACACGGCATTCTCTGTAATCTGTTATGTGTTATCAGTCTTTCTTAGCAGCAAAACCTTTTTATGTTTTATTCATTACAACTTGACGAATAAGGATTCTGATTGAAATGTAATTCGCAAAACAATTTACAACAAGAGTCTTTTCATTTCCCCCCGCTTTTTTCTTCTTCCTCACTAAAGTCATTATTCGTTTGACTACATCAATTTATGGAAACAGCCTCCGTCATTTCCTTGTTGGAGTGATTGATTTGTTTGTGGTGGATTGTCAGTTTCCTTGTGCACTATTGAAGAAAGCTCTAAAACTACAATTAACATAATTTCAGCAGCCGAAGTGCTGGTTAAGGTGCAATGACTCTTTTTCAAAGTTGTCACTATTAGATGTAGGAGATTATATACACCCATAGGTTTAACACTAAAGGCTTTTCTGGTTGATCTCATACACATTTATTCAAACTGCTGAATGCTTTAGGGATGCCAGTGCAAGAGATTTCACCTCAGATAACCTCCACACTGGGGGAAAACTCACATATCTTTGGAGCTAAATGTAATGATATTTATGGTTTGGTTCAAAGGCTAAATTGTGATTTATTATTAATTAAATACATTCCTTTTCTTAATAAAATAAATAAATAAACACATACAGACACACATACATATTTGTTGTATATATGTTGTTTGTTGCTTGAGACTGTTGTCTGAAAAATCACACAACTGTGGTATACAGGATTACTTACAAGATTGTTACATTACATTAACAACAATGTAATTGACATAAAATAATCTGTGTTTCACATTTAGGATTTTCTATCCTACAATACTTTTTGTTGCGTTACTATTTAAGTGTGACCTTTTTTGCTCTGACAATATAGCTGTTTTCTATGGTTCTGTTTACTTTGTTATGTAATGTAATGTAATGTAATGTGTATTTATATAGCGCATTTATTGTGTATGGCCATACACCCAAAGCGCTTCACAATCATGAGAGGGGACCACCAGTGTGCAGCATCCACTTGGATGATGCGATGGCTGCCACAGGACAACGGCTATTGGGGGAGTGGAGAGACAGTGATAGAGCCAATTCGGTGGAAGGGGATGATTGGGAGGCCATGATCGTATGGGCCGATAGAGGGACTTTGGCCAGGACACCGGGGTTACTGTAATTTTTAATGACCACAGAGAGTCAGGACCTCGGTTTAACGTCTCATCCGAAAGACGGCGCCCACTGACAGTGTAGTGTCCCCTTCACTTTTACTGGGGCATTAGGACTCACATACACCTCAGGTTGAGTGCCCCCTGCTGGCCTCACTAACACCACTTCCAACAGCAACCTAGTGTTCCCTTGTGGTCTCCCATCCAGGTACCAACCAGGCTCAGCCCTGCTTAGCTTCAGTGAGTAACTGGTCTTGGGCTGCAGGGTGACATGGCTGTGGTTATTTGCACAACAGCACAGTAGAGCTGTGTATAGAGTTAAGCAAGAAAATAAAAACTGTATTGTATTTATCAAAGATTTTGTTTAGAATTTGAAACGTTGTGCAACAGTTTAAGCAGGAGAAAAACCTGTACTGTATTTTACTTATCAAAGATTTTGTGCAGCTGTTATTTTTTGTGCAGCTGTTTATTTGTAAACAGGGATGGAAACTCCTGTGTTTGAATTATATTTTGCTCAAAAATGTTTAACAATATTTTGATAAGGGCTTTAACTCTCAAGTAACTATTTATGAGAAAATACCGTATATATAACCTATACAGTCATTCCTCCTAACAATACCGGGATATGATATTTTGGCCATAAGCACAGCCCTATATCCCCTCCAAAAAAAAAAAAAAAAAGAAATAAACCCATCAGTCCGATGAAATGTAAGGAATTGTTATTATTATTATTAGAAAAGCCAGCTAATAGTTCTGCATATCAACAGTCTGCTGTCAAGCTAAAACACCACTAATCTCTGAAACAGCGTTAAACAATGACCTTTGATGAGACCGTTATAAAAATAGACTACTTTCAGTACAAGATGCAGTGGTTTCATTTGTTTCAGTGCATAATTAAGCCCTTCCTCTCACAATGATAGTGCAGGTCAGATGAGGATAAAGCAAAATAGCTCCCAAGAAACTTTGGCTTGTTGCGTCCACCCGTTTCTTCTTCCCCGTTTAAAGTTGTGTGTCCTTCCCCACAAAAGTCAGTCTTGTATGTCCTGCGGCAGTCAGATTGTGACAGGCAGGATCTGTCTGGTGTGTCTGCATTAATTAGCACTGACTGCTTCAGAACGAGTCGAGCATTTCTCTCTCTCTCACTCTTATGTGCAAGAGTCTGACCAAGCTTTCGGGAGGCTGCAACTGGACTGACCTTGCAAGGTTTGTTGCAGACACACACACTCAAACAATTATTTTTTGCTGGTTGTTTAAACTACTTATTTAAAATGAGCTGAGTTTTTTTTTTTTTTTTTTGCACAACTTAATTGTTTTATGTTCAATTTACTTAAATTTGCAAAACATTTAAGTTATCTTAATTGATTAGTGTTGGGACAACATGAAGGATTTGTGTGGAACCCAGCATTTTTGACAGTACTCTAAAAACTGAAGTACTCCAGACAATTCAATTTATTACAACACAAATCTATTAAGTTAACTTACCATATTAAAGTGGATTGAAATTAAAACAAGGGCTGGGTGATAAAGCCGATCTCGAGAAAACAGCTGATGGTCGCCTTTAGATGTCATGGTAACACGAGCGCAAAGCGCATTGAAAATGGTGAAGAAAACCATGCACTCACACTTTTCACATGTTGGAGTTTTGGGTTGCGTCATCACCACTTCAGAATAACAACACACATGAAAACGAGAGCTGTGGCTTGTAATTTGTAAATGAAAAAGGATGTCGCCAGAGTGGCTTTTTGGTTTCTTTTCTTGTGCATCCCAGCCACTAGGGCCCCATCTAAAAGGGTTTATAGCATAGGGGTAATGTAGTCATTTAACTTCACAATTTGTAGTGTTGCAGTATGTATTTAATCAATGAAGGTTGGTTCCTTTACTCGAGTGCTCAGATTTGATCATAATAATTTGTTTTGTTAACAGAGTTTGAGGTTTTCTGTATCATTATTATTCACACCTTAAACTTTGCTTTGATTGTTCAGCATTTACACCTTCACACACTTTGTAACATTTTATTTAGCAAGTTTCTTTAACAATTGTTTATTTTATTTTAAAGAGATGATAAATTTTGTTTATATTATATTTTTGGCTATTAAATCTATTTGCAATAGTAATGTTGGTAAATAACAAAAAAGTGGTTAAATAATAAAAAATTTCTAATATTCCTAAATGGATTGTAAAAAATATTCAATAATTATCAATAGCGAATGAAATGAAACATGATAATGTGATACATTTTTTGTGATACAAAAATCTCAAGAATTGTGTTGTTTCAGCTCATTTAAGTAAGTAGTTTGAGCAAGCAGCAAACATCTAATTTTTTTAATTTGACCAATGCTGATTTTTTTATGGGCGATTCCAAGTGACAATTTTTTAAAAAACTAACTGTCCAGTTTGAAGTAATGTTCGTTTTATTCAAATTGTACTATTGTTATCATTATTAGTACTCATATTAGTAGCAGTTTTACTGTAAAAAGAGATTCAAGTAGTTACTTTTTATTTTCTCACTTTGTAAAACAAAAATAAACTACTCAAATCAATTTTTGCTGTAAAACAATATCTTCGCGCTTTATTTTATTTATTTTTTGGTGTATCAAACAAACTTGTCTAGTCATCTCAACTTATAGTAATATGTCAAACTGACTAAAAATTGTACGGTATGTTTAATTTTGTATAGCGATAAAAATGAGGTTTAATTAAATTAAAGTAACATAAAAGCATTTGTTGTCTTTGCTTTTTGTCATATACACACACACACACACACACACACACACACACACACACACACACACACACACACACACTTTATTAGGTACACATTCAGTGTTTCCTCTAGGATTTTTTTCCAGCTGTGGCGTCAGGCGTTTTTTTACACAGATCTACCGGCTACCTGTGGCGTTATTATTTCAATGACAAATGTCGTGAGCGCAGTATTAGAAGTCGAGATCGTATTTATGTAATAGCCTACGAGCATGCAAATCTCTGTGCTTGCTCGCCGATTTCCTTTGCTTGTGCACAAAACTTCTTGCACGCCACCTCAAATATTAGCCGCTTCAAGAGCGTGCAGATCTTCTTGTGCGCTCTCAAACAAATGATGCTGGGTGCGATTTAGTGCATTTATGTAATGAGTATGTCTCCAACATTTATTAGATTTGCTAGGAATATTTATGAATGTCTCCAATAGTCCTACAGAGTAGCATTAATGCGTCCTGAAGTAAAGTGAAACGGCTTTACGTCGTGTTTGCTGGCCTCACGCACCTGCCAGTCAGTCAGCACATCACCTGAAAGGGTAAACAAATGATGCACAGCACTATACGGTTACAGAAAAGTTTGCGCTGTTATAATTCACTTACCCTTTAATACGTTTTGGTGCGATTATTACTCGCTATTAAAAATAAAATGTTTTGAATGAGAAGTTGTAATGTAGCCGTGGCGGGATGAATTTTGGCGTGGCGCCCCACCATGCAAGAATGAATGTAGTGGAAACCATGCACATTACAAGTACAAGGTTGGACCCCCTTTTGCCTTTATTACTGCTATAATCCTTTGAGGCATAGATTTAACAAGGTACTGGAAATATTCCTCAGAGATTTTGTTCTATATTGACATGATAGCATCACGCAGTTGCTGCAGATTTGTCGGCTGAATCTCTCATTTCACCACATCTCAAAGGTGGTCTATTAGATTGAGTTATAGTGACCGTAGAGGCAATTTGAGTACAGTGAACTCATTGTTAATCACTTTTTTACAGTGTAGTAGTATTAACCCTTTGGGGTCGAAGACCGCATACACGGGTTTTGACCTGCGGTGTCGTCAAACTGCTGAAATTAACTTAAATTACACTTACAGAAGTACTTATTTATTTTAGTTTCCTTAGAAAATAAGAAAAAATATGCAAGATATTACATAAGCAAGACTTTTATTACCTTTATCAAAAGCTGATCTGTAATGGGGTATATGCCGAAGCATGCTAATAGGACTTTTAATTTGCCAGTAACCTGGGTTAAGCGCCTCCGGCGAATTGAATGGCAATGCAAAATCCGGTGCGTTTAAGGTCTGTTTTCTTTAAAAATCAGCTATCTCTACTAGCTGAGTGATATCTGATTTGTCTCAGATTGTACAAGAAGCACTGCATTAAATTACATTTCCCCAGCCAAATCTTTATAATATGAGCATTTATTTTACCCCAGTATATTCAATGGAGCTTCTGCGTTAGCTTGCCGATTCTGACAAGTAAACAGCTTTTTGTCTCGTTTTACGCTTGAGCAACCAAATAAATGCTTAAGTTTATTTAACTGAGTGTATTTTAATGACATTACAACATCGATGCTGTATAAGGAACCGTATAAAATGGAAAAATAGTTCACAATAACAGGTCACCGGAAGTATATCAGCTGTGAACCTACACTAGTCTCACGGTTCGGTTCATTACGATTATCATGCCATCGATTCGGTTCAATTCGATATTTCGGTGCATCACGGTGCATTGACGATGCTTTTATATTTTCTTCACAGCAGCAGCTCTTGTATTAAAATGGATGAATATATTTATATTTATATAGGCTATTATTTGTAATACAATTGTGTCATTTAATATAAACAGTCAGATATATAAACTGTAACTTTAAAAAAACGAGCATTTAGCAAACAATATAAACAAATATAAATATCCAGCTCAATTTCTGATCCTTGTCTAGTTCGTTGGTTGGTTACAACCTCAACAAAAACGGTTGCGATTGGCTCTTGCGCGCTGCGCTCTTCAGATGAATGATAAGCGGCAGGGGCGATCTCACAGCTGATCTATGATAGACACGGTGGAGAAAACTCTGCAGACACGCGCTCGTTTCTGTATCCAAAAGTAACGCTGTAAAACAGCCGAGAGGTAAAGAAAAGTCATGCCAGCAGGTCAAATGGGCCACTGTGTGTGTGTAAGAAGGAGAGAGAGACAGAGACAGAGGCAGAGAGAGAGAGAGCAAGAGAGAGAGAGAGAGAGAGAGAGAGAGAGATGGGGTAGGCTACTTTCATTCTCAAACACACACAGTGAAATTGTGCACAGTTCATGAGTATTAAGTAGTTAGAGCGTTGTAAATACTCGCGATCGTCTCCCTCGCGACAGAGCGCATATGAGGTAAATGACGTCAGTAATAACCGGTTATGATTATTACTGAACCGATACCAAATTATTCGCGTCTGCATCGCGGTGCATTGAAGAAACGATTCATTTTGACACCCCTAATATATAATATGATATATTAGCTTGAACAGGCAAGTTAATTAGTTAATTATGCCACAATATATTCCTTAATAACACATTATAATAACTAATGATGGCAACTAAAGCATTACGACTCATTTAACTTATACGAATCTTTAGCTTTCTTAATGTATAAATCATGTAGTAGAATGTTCATTTGTTGCTCATGCAAATGTTTAACTGCTCATGCTTTACACATTAACTCATTAAGCATTATCTCATGCATATTACTGCACCCATATTGTAAAGTGTTATCAAATGTAATGCATTTAGTACAGTATTCCTTGACTGAATCTTATAACACACCAGGAGTCAACTTTGGCCTTTGACAAAAACGCTTTTGTGAAATATAGTATTAAGAATTGCAGACCTTGTATTTCATCTTTGAGGTATCGATCCACTCTATAGTTTCTGATGTTGAGCACAAGATGGTCTTGAAACTCAAACTTCGAGCTGTCTTTAGTAATCCCACTTACATCACAATGGGAGGACAAGGGCAGTTTGAGTCATTATGCAATGAGTGTCGGATCAGGCCATCGTAGATGTAGAGGCCAGATGGGAATACTTAGTGACAAATCATGCTGACTCCAACATGCGGGAACGAGGGACCGAATTCTGCCTCAGGAATAAATCTGACCCAAGTGCATGGACAAAGATGCACAGAGAAATGTATTTTTATATTTGCAGAGGCAGAAGCCATGTTTGGATATAATTCAGCTATCCAAAGATTTATGTTTTTATCTGCAGGCAACGCTTTATAAGGTTTTCAATAGTTGGTTAACATGAATTTAAATAAACAATACAGCAAAAGCACTGATTAGGGATTGATATAAGAACGTGTTCTTACATTAAATACTTCCATATTTTCAGTATTGCCATTATATATATACCATTTTCAGTCTAAACTTTCAAGTTAATGGTTGAGTTATTCTTGGTTCTGTGCAGAATCATCTAATCCTTTATATCCTTCAAGTGCCTGCTTATAAGGTTTTCACTCGTTAACATGAGTTATATAACAATAAATAATACGTCAAGAGCACTGATCTGAGATGGACATTCATATATTTCAGAATTAGTTTATTTTACATCAGAATATACTGTACACCCTTTTCAGTCTACAATGTATATTCATGTTTAAATGGCTTCTTTCAAGTTAGTGGTTGGGTTATTCTTGGCTCTGTCCTGTATCATCTGAATCATTTTTATCCTTCAAGTCCCTGCTTGTAAGGTTGTACTTGTTAGCATTGGTTAACATGAATTTTACTAACAATAAACAAAACTTCGAAACGCACAGTTCTGTTTTAATTTTCTAAGAATTTGTTTATTTTGTTCTTACATTAAAAACTTCCACATTTTTCCCATGTCACAGTGTATTGTAATTATTTATTAGATTATATACTTTTTTTCAATCTACAAGTAATTTTTATGCATTACATTTAAATAGCTTCTTTGAAGTTAATGGTTGGTTTATTGGTTCTGTGTTATATAGTCTGATTTTCTTAATCCTTCAAGATCTTGCTTATAAGGTTTCACTTGTTAGCGTTGGTTAACATGAAATATACAATAAATAATACTTCAAAAGCACTAATCAGAAATTGATATTAATACGATACAGAATATATTTTGTTTTTACATTAAAAGCTTCCTCATTTTCCATATTGGCATTACTTATTAAAATGCATACACTTTTTCAGTCTATAATTTATTTGCATTACAATAAAATAGCTTCTTTGAAGTTAAGGGTTGGGTTATTCTTGACAAAGACCATTCACGTACTTTTTCTTCAGTCAAACATAAACACTGTCCTGATAAGAGACTAAGCTAAAGTAAAATGAATAAAAGAAAATGAATTATAAGAGACTAAGCCAAAGAAATCAATGAATGATGAACAAATGACTCAAATGCAAGGCTGAGGTTTTTGTCTGGTTACATCCATACACAGAGCTATTCGTGAATTGTGATGATAAACTGACATCTTGTGAAGCAAAACAATTGGTATTTGCAATAAAGTGAACATTAAATCTAATCCACAGCCTCACAAGTGGTTCTGAACGCGTTAAAGCACTGTTATATAAATGTTCAATACCACGTAGCGTGTAAAAGCTTATAATGCTGTAGAACTGTAACTGAAACTGAATCGCACGTGGTTTATAACACTTAAATTAAAAGTAAGTTTTCAACTTACATCCACGTTTGCACGCTGTTTTGCTTCTTCATCGGTGAAAGTGTTATAATCAACAGTAGTTAAACAAAACACGAACAAAAATGAAATAATAGAAAGCGGTCGTTTGGTTCATGATCGAATCAAGAGTTTAAACGATTCGGCTCAGCGAATGACTCGTTGACTCACATTGGTTCGGCTTCTGATTTTACTATTTCTCTCTATGACAAAATATGTATGATAACGTTACAATAATATACATAGGCGGTTTCCGTCTCCAAACTAATCCTTATGGGTAAATGATTGGATGAATCGCCCATTAAAAGCTCTTCCAAGTGTTCCTGAATGAACAAAGATTCTTGACACGCATCTCATTATCGCCTCCTAAAGGTGTAAAATATGTACACAACCCCAGTAATCACAGAATTTTAATAATGAAATGAATAAAGGTCTTAATCATAGTTTTACAGCATGTCTTGCATTATTAGTTGAATAGCATGAAGTAGCTAAACATGTAGATTTTCATAATTTTAAGTTATGCCCCTCATGGAATCAGCATTTTTTTAATGATTTAAATATTTCTTTATATATTTAATGTTTTGAGTTTTAACTTCTTGTACTCCTAAAATCATTCCACATTCCATTGTCTTGTTTTTGCTTTGTTCATTTTATATATCACCGGCCACTTTATTAGGTACACCTTACTATTACCGGGTTGGACCCCCCTACATTCAGAACTGCCTTAATCCTTCATGAATTAAGATTCAACAAGGAAACTGGAAATTTTCCTCAGAGATTTTGATCCATATTAACATGATAGCATCACACAGTTGATACAATGCTCAATTGGTACCAGAAAAGTGCGCTAGAAAAATATCCCCACCCCATTACACCACCACCTGAACCATTGATACAAGTCAGGATGGATCCATTATTTCATGTTGTTGACGGCAAATTCTGACCCTACCATCTGAATGTCGAAGCAAAAATTGAGACTCATCAGACCAAGCAAAGTTTTTCCAATCTTCTATTGTCCAATTTTGGTGAGCCTGTGCGAATTGTAGCCTTAGTTGACTGTTCTTAGCTAACATGAGTGGTCTTCTGCTACTGTAGCCCATCTGCCTCAAGGTTGGACGTGTTGTGCATTCAGAGATGCTCTTCTTCAGACCTCGGTTGTAACGAGTGGTTATTTGAGTCAACTGGAAATAGTCTGGCCGTTCTTCTCTAACCTCTGGCATCAACAAGGCATTTGCGCCCACTGGATATTTTCTCTTTTTTTGGACTGCTCTCTGTAAACCCTAGAGATGGCTGTGTCTTAAATCATTTTTCTACCCCATTCTCATGCTCGGTTTGAACTGCAGCAGATTGTCCTGACCATGTCTACATGTCTATTGAGTTGCTTCCATCTGATTGGCTGATTACAAATTTGCGTTAATATATATTGTGTTATATATATATATATGGCAAAAAATTTATTTACATATTTTTTCCATATCAGGGCGATGCAGTGGCGCAGTAGGTAGTGCTGTCACCTCACAGCAACAAGGTCGCTGGGTCACTGGTTCAAGCCTTGACTGGGTCAGTTGACGTTTCTGTATGGAGTTTGCATGTTCTTCCTGCATTCGTGTGGGTTTCCTCCGGGTGTTCCGGTTTCCCCCACAGTCCAAAGGCATGTGGTACAGGTGAATTGGGTAGGCTAAATTGTCCGTAGTGTATGAGTGTGTGTGTGTGAATGAGTATGTGTGAATGTATCCCAGAGATGGGTTGCAGCTGGAAGGGCATTCGCTGCGTAAAATGGCGGTTCATTATATACACTTTTTTCATTATACAAGCAATTTATATCCATTACAATAGCTTCTTTCAAGTTAATGGTTGGGTTATTCATGGTTCTGTGTCGTATCATCTGAATCATCTTTATCCTTCAAGTCCCTGCTTAAAAATCCAGGTCAGACGGTTTGGATTTCAACTACTTAAAGAGTCTTTCATCTGCAAAATCAGATCTCAAGTATGTCTTTGAAGAAATTCACTGCTGGTCCACAAGGCAATGTGGGCAAATTGCAGTGGCATCAAAACATCCACACTTTTTCGGCTCTTAAGTTTACTGCAATCCACATGTGCTGTGAATACTGACAATGTTAATAGACTTCAGTGTTTTATCTGAGGAAATATGTGTGGATGACTCAAGAACACTGGCTATAGGAAGATCAAAACGGAAATTGTGTTTTAAAATTGTGTATTCAAGACTGAGAAGAAGATTAGACTTAAAAAAACAGCATGTGATTATTTTAAACTATAACAGCAACGCTCTGAGCCATGAAGAGAAATCTGACTGCAGAGTGACGCTAAAACTGACATCAAAAGCACATGGATAAACAGCTATGGGAAGACGTATGGAAATATGAGGGAGGAAATTACGTTTTCTTAAATCTGTAGGGGTTGAAAGAGTTGCTTTTTAAATGTGTGCGGATTTGCCATATTAAATCAATATAGTTTTAGGTAAAAAGCAAACAAACAAAACAAAACAATAAACAGATAGACACAAACAGACAGATATACATCGTTTTTTTTCTGTTTGATATTACAACTTAATTACTCATTTGTTTTATTATTGCTACTATTACTACTATTACTACTACTACTACTACTACTACTAATATTAATAATAATAATAGTAATAATAATAATAATAATAATAATAATAATAATAATAATAGCGGCAACAAAAACAACAACAAACATTATGTAAAAAACAAATGTTTTAAATGAAAAAAAAACATTTAAAAAATTGTATATTAAAAGTTTCATCTTTTTTGTTTGTGAGAATTTGTCTAAATAGTATGTAGAATTAACATATGTAACATATATTTATGTATTTTTATTTGATTTGATATTTATTTATTTATTATTTTATTTTATTATTTATTCATTATTTTATTTGCTGTTTGTTTATTTATTTATTTATTTTTATTTTATATGTATTATTTATTTATTTATTTGTTTTTTAGATTTATTTATTGTTTATCATCTATTTTTTAATTAATTTTAGATTTATTTATTTATTTATTATTATTATTTAGTTATTCGTTTTAGATTTATTGTTTATTATTTATTTTTTTATTAATTTTAGATTTATTTATTTATTATTACTATTTATTTATTCGTTTTAGATTTATTTAGTGTTTATTATTTATTTGTTTTATTTTTTACTTCATTATTTATTTTAAATTATTTATTTTATTTATTTTAAAATATATATTTGTTTGTTTATTGTTATTCATTCATTTTCTTTTCGGCTTAGTCCCTTTATTAATCTGGGGTTGCCACAGCAGAATGAACTTTTCCAGCATGTTTAACGCAGCAGATGCCCTTCCAGCTGCAACCCATCACTGGGAAACATCCATACACACTCATTCACACATGTACACTACGGACAATTTTGCTTACTCAATTTACCTATAGCGCACCTCTTTGGACCAGAGCACTTGGGAGAAACCCAACCCAACACAGAATGAACCGCCAACTTGTCCAGCAAGTTTTTACGCAGCGGATGCCCTTCCGACCACAACCCATCTCTGGGAAACATCCACACACACATTCACACACACACTCATACACTACGGGCAATTTAGCCTACCCAATTCACCTGTACTGCATGTCGTTGGACTGTGGGGGAAACCGGAGCACCCGGAGGAAACCCATGCGAAGGCAAGGAGAACATGCAAACTCCACACAGAAACGCCAACTGAGCCGAGGTTCGAACCAGCGACCTTCTTGCAGTGAGGCGACATCACTACCTACTGCGCCGCTGCCTTGCCCATTATTATCATGATTATTATTATTATTATTATTATTATTAGTAGTAGTAGTAGTAGTAGTAGTAGTAGTAGTTTTAGTATTGTTGTTATAATTATTATTCAAGAAAGTACTGTTTCAATTTTCTAACTCCTATTTAAATTTCCTATTTAACTTGATACATTTATTTTCATTTCATTGGCATTAATTAAGAGATTTACTTTTAATTTCTAAGTGAAAAATGTTTCAAACCTATAACAATTTTCTCCTTGATATGTTGGTATTTAAGTGATAAACGTAAAGATTAAAAAATATAAATAAAAAAAAATGAATGTCCCTCTAGGCTCAAATATTCAAAGAAAATATTGCTCAAATATGCTTATTTCATACTCTACAGTAAAACTACTCAATCAAACTTTTTTCTTTCCCTCCATGTTCCTCATTTCATCCTGTGGTCTATGTTAGATGTCTAAAACTCACATGATTGAGACATATACAGTATTTCCAGAGTTATTTATTTTACTCAGACCTCCATCGATTTTCAGACTAGGCTTACATGCACATTGTCTCTTGATTTAAAGGTCATGTCCTCCAAAAGAGAGAAGCAGTGAGACCACACGCTGCCATTGCAGGTTATAGCTGAAGACAGAGCCATTCGTGGAAAAATGCAGGAAAGAGCCACACATTAGAGCTGTGTTCCCGCTTTACAGGTGGAACGGCTGCAAAATTGATCAGAGATGAAATAGATATGACCTTTTCATTTTGATGCTCTCTGTCTGTAGCGTCTGGATTGGCATTGTGATGAAGTGTTTTGCCATTCTTTCACATCTGTGTCGATGTGGAGGTGATGATGTGAGCGGCCTACAATTGATGCATGTCAAACTTTAACATCGTCTCCATTTTTTTTCCAGCTTTGCTTAGACACCTCTATCCATACATCTCTGGAATGACTCAAATCCCTGATTAATAAAGTCATCAGGGGCCTCATGTATCAACGCTGCGTACGCACAAAAACTTTGCGTACGACAGGTTTCACGCTCAGAATAGCTCACGTTTGGATTTACTAACAATGAACTGAACGTGGGAATGTGCGCA
The DNA here is from genome assembly GCF_052040795.2 of Danio rerio. Taxonomy (NCBI): domain Eukaryota; kingdom Metazoa; phylum Chordata; class Actinopteri; order Cypriniformes; family Danionidae; genus Danio; species Danio rerio. The sequence goes on along the minus strand of NC_141021.1, from coordinate 6,044,948 downwards.
GCTCCGCGGCAGCTTTCTGGCAGGCGTATGCACATTTTTTGTGTGTGTCTGTTTTATTTCCATTGGCGACTCCTAGAGGCCGTTGTGTTAAATTCCTCTCTACAAAGTGTCTGAGCCTTGCAATGGCAGCTGTATGAGGAGGGGTTTATCTAGCAGGTATATAAGGTTTCCATACCATACGTTTGACCAGCTAAACATTAAAGCGCAATTTGCATCGGTCGCCTGTTTTCCCAATGTAATCTGAGCTATCTACTGCACGCACATTGCTATAAAGACACTATCTGAAGATGAATTTGCATACGTGAATCAGAAACATTTCCATTCACTAAATGTGCAAATAAAATATGATGCACAAACTTATTAATGATTCTTGTCTTTCTCGTGATAAATAGTTGGCAAAATCTGATATGTAGCGGGGGAAAAAAGAAGAAAGAGTTCATCAGACGCTGGATTCAAACCGAGTTCATGCTCGAACCTGTCAAAACATGATGACATGCGTCTTACGAGCTGCGCCACTGAGACTGTTAAGGGTGCTGCAACATTTTACACCTATAAATCACACTATTTCTTTTCTAATTCACTCAGTGCGATGTTCAGACCCAACTGTGTTAACCGCATCAGCTAAACTCTCCCACTCTATTTTTGTCTTTTGTTGTTAATTCCGGAGAACAAACTTGCAAATAACACCGCTTTTCTCCGGTCTACCTCCGAAAGGAGCACCTCCAATTCACATTCTGTTCAAAGTTTCTCTTCTTGCTTGCTTTTGCCTTTGCTTTTTCGTTGGGTTTTGCCAAAGTAGAGTCATTTGAATATTCATACGGGGGAGGAGGCAGGGAGGGGTTTTGTGCTCGTGCATGTTGCGCTCACGTTCATTCAGATGTACAAAAGTATATGCATTGGATTCGGCGTTCGCAGTGTTTCATACATCTGAATGTTTTTCTGCATACGCACATTTACAGCTTTGTGCGTACGCAATGTTTTACTATGATTTCCACGCAAGTCTTCGTACATGAGGCCCCTGGAATGGCAAAGAAAGCATTCTTGCAGGATTCCCAGAGTTCATCAAGACTCTTTGGATTCATCTTTAATGCCTCCTCCTTCATCTTACCCCAGACATGCTCAATAATGTTCATGTCTGGTGACTGGGCTGGCCAATCCTGGAGCACCTTGACCTTCAAGAACTTTGATGTGGAGGCTGAAGTATGAGAAGGAGCGCTATCCTGCTGAAAAATTTGCCCTCTCCGGTGGTTTGTGATGTAATGGGGAGCACAAATGTCTTGATTCCTCAGGCTGTTGATGTTGCCATGCACCCTGCAGATCTCTTGTATGCCCCCATACTGATTGTAACACCAAACCATGATTTTTCCTTCACCAAACTCGACTGATTTCTATGAGAATCTTGGGTCCATGTGAGTTGGAGTAGGTCTTCTGCAGTATTTGTGTGGATTGGGATGCAGCTCAACAGATAAATCAACTGAAAAATCGACCTTCAGCCACTTTCCCAAATAATCAATTAGACGTCAAGTTAATATTTGTTGCTCTTACAACTGGGATCCACGACAAGACTTTAGTCAGGTAGTTTATTTGATAGTGTATTTGATTTATCTTTCATATCAACAGATTTTTCTAAGTAAAATTTCATAACCTACATTACTTCAATTGTCACTGGAAGATACTGTAATATGAGACTGATAATAACAAACAGATATGGCCTGAGGCACATAAATAAATGTGAACTTTTATCACTCATCTTCTCTGTTCATCAGTGCAGGGTTCACATTGTGTTTACTATGTAAGGTTTCATTTGTTATTGACTGAACTTGAACATAAGATTGGAGGCCGTTCGAGGTAAAAGTGCAAGAAGCAATGCTACATTTCCGCCTTCATCCCTAGCAACACAAATATCATTCAGATGAGTCGTGCGGAAGGCTGAGCTTGATACTGTTTTCACACCCTTAAAACACAGCGTGACATGAACTTTAATGACTGTGTTGTTCAGATACTAGTCTCACCTCACTGTATAAATATTATTACCGCTGTGATTATGACACATAGGCTTTCATATGGATATTTAGACATGATTAAATCAGTTGGGCTGGAAACACAAACTTGGAAGGTAGCCAAACAAGGCATTTTCATACATATTTGCAAGACATTATGTCCTGTATTTGAATGAATTCAAATTAATTATTTTTTTACATACATACTGGTTCTTATTAATTAGTCATAATTTTGTTATTATCATTATTATATCATTACATACTAGTTTTTTATTAATTAGTCATTATTTTATTAGATTTTATTATCATTATTATTATTATTATTAGTAGTAGTAGTAGTAGTAGTAGTAGTAATAGTAGTAGTATTATATTTACATACTAGTTATTATTAATTATTAATTTTATTATTATTATTATTATTATTATTTATTTTTTAAATTTTTTAAATTTTTTTAATTCATTAAATCATTTTCTTTTCGGCTTAGTCCCTTTATTAATCTGGGTTCACCACAGCGGAATGAACCACCAACTTAACCAGCACATGTTTAATGCAGCAGATGCCCTTCCAGCTGCAACCCATCTCTGGGAAACATCCTCAAACAATTATTGTCACTCATTTACTACGGACTTTAAAAAAAAAAAAAAAAAAAAAAAAATATATATATATATATATATATATATATATATATATATATATATATATATATATATATATATATATATATATATATATATATATATATATATATATATTAATTTTTAATTTTTAAAATTTTTTATTTTCATATTAGTTCTTATTAATTAGTCATTTTATTATTATTATTATTATTATTATTATTATTATTATTATTATTATTATTATTGTTATTATTATTATTGATTAATTTATTGATTTCATTAAATACTAGTTTTTTATTATTTACTCATAATTTCATTAATTACTAGTAGTAATTTTATTATTGCCATTTACGGGTATGGGTCTGAGATAATAACCATAACATTTTGACTAGTGTGTATTACAGCTGTGACTAGCGCATATGTTTATTACTAGTAATTATTCATTAGGAACAAGTATTTATTAATTTAATTGTTATAGAAACTGTACATATACAGACATAGGCTCATTCTGAAAACGCGGTCCCATATACATTTCTGGAGATTGCAAATTATGTAGCCAGAGGTGTGTTTGGCTGCATTTTGTCTTTTAAATGAAAGCTACGGGGCAGTATGACCAGGGCATAATTTGTGCTGGAAGAAGCCGGATCTGGCAACTCTGAAATCTGATCCAGCACTTGATTTTACAGATCCCCCCTGCACAATCCCCCTACCCGCTCTTTAGTTTCTTCCGCAACTCCCCAACCGTCTTCACTTCCGTCCCTGACATCTCCCCCTTTTTACACTTTCGCCCGCGACAGACAACATCCCCGCCCAAAAGAAAAATATTTTTTCTGGATTGATTTTTAAAACATTGTCGGTTGGGTTTAAGGAAGAAGGCTTTTGAAAACACTATCGGTTGGGTTTGGGGATGGAGTATTTTGGGGACTGGTGTATCAGTCGATCGGTCAGTCAATCAGTTGACAACAGCCTTTTGTGGATTTACACGAGAACAGCATGAGCAAATGGCACTCATGAGAGAAATTTAAGATCTCAAAAAGCATAGACAGCTAAACTGTCTAATTAGCTAAAAACTGCTAATAAACGTACCTCCTGGGACATATTTCGCACTCTCCAGAAATGTGTATAGGGGCACGTTTTCAGAATGAGTCTGGGTTGACCTATACTGTTAAAAAAATATAAAATCTACAGCAAAAAACTGGAAAATAACCATTAAAAATACAGTAGAAACATGAAAGAAAATTAAATATTTAAAAAGAGAAAAATAACATTACATGTTAGTGTTTAATTATTAGATACAAGTACTTATTTATTCGATATTCATACCCAGTTTTGGCATAAAATAGTCAGATTTGACTGCATGTGCAGCACTAATTTTGATTAATTCATCCCAAAAATTGCCATATTTTGTGTTTTACAGTTAATTCAGATGTTTATGAATGAATTCTGCAATCCCATCCATGTTTTACTCATCACGGAAACCACAGGGCCCTAATGTCCCATTCCCATTCCCATTCAATCTCATTCAGATGAAATTAAATCATAAGTGTTTAGTTTGTGTTTCCAATGTCTGCGATCAATCAACCCTGCACTCAATATGCTAATGTTCATCAAATGTGTTTATATACGTCAAAGACATAATTAAACCAATCCACATCACATACAACAGAAAATGGCCTGTAGTGATGTAAAGATCAAATTAACAAAAATTCAACAAGTTGCACCTTGTTGAGCGTTTATGTGTGTGTGCGTGTGTGTGTGTGTGTGTGTGTGTGTGTGTATTTGTGTGTGAATGCGAAGGCAATATGATTTGATTTAGCGTGCCACTGCTGCTTCTCCTGCCTGTTTGAAATGATTGAGGCAATTACTGTGATTAATCTAAAATGTGTGAAACTGGGAGGCATAATATTAAAAATAATAATAATTTGGAGAAATGGGGGGAGTGGGGGGGCATGAGAGTGAGACAGAGAAAGTGTTTGATTTTATAATTGCATTTCAGTTGGAGATATTTGACAGACATTTAATAACAACGCTTTCTTCACTCCATACTCATATCTCTAATAGGTGTAATAGTGTTCTGGGGGGTCCCTAGGGTGTCGCAAGGGTATTCCAGGGGGTTGCTAGGGTGTTGCCATAAAAATAGTTTTAAAGTTTGCATGAACCGGAAGCTGCAACCTTTTATTGTTCATATTGAGACACATGTTAGTAAATACATTAACTAATGAAAGCTTTTTGTAAAGTGTGACCATGTTTTCTACCAATACTAAAATGGTCAATTGAAAGCTGATGCTTTATGAGTGTTGTTTGTTGATTTAGAAAGCAATGGCTTTGAAATAATAAAAAAAAAGATGCATAGTAACATTGCTAGCTGTAATGTTGTCACAATCACCAGTGATCCAGGCTTGTAGATCACTTGGATTCATTCACTTTCACTCAGCACTAAAAACCTGTCAACATATGGACTACAAATCCTGTCATGCACCACACACTCACACCTGTTCCGGTTTTCTACTGATTGCTAGCTAACACACACAGTTGAAACTGTTCAGAACTTATAACTTATGACTTTAAAAGCAGCACACACACACACACACACACACACACGCACACACACACACACACACATACACACACACACACACACACACACCAGTTGCTGAGTCTTGTTATATTGTATTGTGAACATTATGACGCGTTTCCTTTGCCTTGCCTTGCCGTGTTGGACCCTTGCTTTGTTCTGTTTGTTTATGCTTGCCGCCTGTACTGACCATTCGCCTATTCTTTGACCACTCTTCTGGATTTGCCTACATGTACCTGTTTGACCCTGTTGACCGTTGCCTGTCTTACCATTCTTATAAAAAAAACTGCACGTAGATCCTCATCTCCGTTTTCAGCGTCCTTTACATTACACATGTATACAATGGTTTTGGTCATTCTTGTTGATCCATATAAAAGGTGATCATTTTCACAGTGTTTCAATACAAATAATAATAAAAAAAAATTCCAAAAGCACAAATGATTTCCATCTGCCAAAAGATTGAATTTCAGCTTCAGATTGAGTCTGAAATAGCTCATAAATGTGCCCTGCTGTTGTGTTCAACATAAAGATCTCTCGCTCTGCCTCAGGTTTAAAAAAAAAAAAAAAACATGCCAGTGGATTTCTGCTAGTGGTCAGCCCGATATTGTCCATTTTCTACAGAATCTCTTGGGGGAAGGTAAATGTCATTAAATGTCAGCACTGGTCCAAACGCCCTGAAAGCCAAATATTACCTTATTTATTATGCCCAGTACTTCTCAACAGCTTTAGTGAAACCTATTAACATTCTCTCCACTTTTTCAGGTCAATGCATTTGCCACAATCAGTCTTTTCATTCACCTCAACACAATAGCAAACCATCAATCTGCTGGATCATGTTTGGGTTTTGAGGGCCATAAATAATTTTGCATGTAAATCAGGGTCAGCATTCACTTTTCTGTTAAGTGCAGTATTTGCCTCCTAGAATGTCTTTCTTTCATAAGATCAATTGTTGACATGTCTGTATTAATTTGTATCCTTGTATCTCTATTAAGTGGAGAATACCTACATTTAAATGACTGCTTTTATTAATGAGTTTGATTGATGATTGGATTCCTAAGTTTAGAAGAAATAGCTGATTGTTCAATCAATCAATCAATCAATCAATCAATCAATCAATCAATCAATCAATCAATCTTCTTTTGCATTTGTGCAGATTTTATATAGCATTTTTTCCATAAAGCCCCATTATTATTATTATTATTATTATTATTATTATTATTATTATTATTATTATATGTTTTTAGAGGTTTTTCAACTTTTACAAAAAACCTCTTTTGGGACAGGATAGTGGAGGACAGAAAGAAAAGTATTGGGAGCAGAGAGAGGGGAAGGGTCAGCATAGGACCTCAAACTGGGAACTGAACTTAGGTGGTTGTGAGCACTATAGTGCTATATGTCGGCACACTTGACTACAAGGCTATAGGCTTATTATTTGTTTTTAAATTATTTCATACCCTGATACATACTAGATAAAATAATGAATGAATAAATAAATAAACAAATTTTGTATGCAATTTGTATCTGAACTTAAATAAGAATAAAATAAAATAAAAAAATATATAAAATAATTTTATAACCAGTGTGTTATTTATTTATTTTAGGTGTATTATTTTTTTAATGGTTTATTTTTAAATTATTTTAAACCCTAAATAATACTGGATAAAATAAACATACAAATGAATAAATAAATAAATAAATAAATAAATAAATAAATAAATAAATAAATAAATAAATAAACATATTGTGTATAGTTTGTATCTGAACTTTAGTTAAAAAAATAAAATAAAATAAAATCAATTGAAATTACTTTATTTTCATAATTCTTTTTTTTTTAATTATTTATTTTTAAATTATTTCATTGCCTGATACACTGGATAAAATAAATAAATAAACAAATAAAAAATAAATAAACAAACCTATTTTGCATATAGTTTGCATCTGAACTTTATTAAAATATAAATAAAATTAGAATAAAACAAGATAAAATAAAATTAAATTAAATAAAAAAACAAACAAGGTGTTATTGTTTATTTATATTAATTAATTTTCATAATTTATTATATTTTATTATTATTATTATTATTCATTTTAAGAGATTATTTTTATTACATCCTCTGATATATAGTTAAAATAAAAAAATAAATAAAACTTATTTGTAAGAAGTTTGTATATGAATTTGAACAAAAAATAAATAAATAAAAAATAAAATAAAAATAAAAAAATAAAATAAAAAACTATTTTAACCAATGTTATAGTGTATTTACATTTTCATATTTATTACACTGTTTCCCTCACTGCTTTAACATTTTTTGACTTTAATTAACATTTTTAGTTTGGGTTGGTCACATAAATTGTGGTAATAAATGTACAAAAAACACACAAAAAAAATATTTTCTATATTTTTACAACATACTGTTTTAAACTACTTTATATATAAACACGTAGCGTTGCATTTTCCAAATCAATAGAAGCATTTAAGGTCTCAGAATGCAATTCAAAAACATAAATATAAGCAAAACGCCCTTAAATCATGAACCACAAGAAATCATTAATTAATATTTTTTACAGTGCATGTCTGCCTTCCGAATCAATTAAAAAATCATCTCCCTTTAAAATGATGCTTTAATGTTGGCTTTTCATAATCACCATCAGTTCCCTATTGATAAAATAGTCCCATCCTTCACATTTTCTCCTTGAAATATCTAGAAATACATCGTATGGTGGAGTAAAATGTTATTGAATGCCCTTTCATGTTGAACATCAAAGTACAACGTCTTATTTGTATTCATCTCACAAATCAACAGCAGAATTGTTTACCTGGAAATCCGCAAAAGCATCTATCTATCGCACAAAACGCCCATAAATAGATCAGCCTACATCTGAACCTGCGAGTTTTACTAGAAATCTGCCAAAACAATATATATATATATATATATATATTAAGAGCATCTTTGAATTAATCCATGTACCTGGACCAAATGTGAACTGCGATACATTTTTATAAGAATAAATCTCAACGATACATAATCAAATATATCAGGGGTTCTCAACCTTTTTCTCTTCAGGGCCCACTTCTTTCTCCAATTCATTTTTGAAGGCCCATCTGTCTGACATTTCTCTAAAGTGTTTGTATGAAATGCTCAGTTAAACCGTTATTTATTAACATAATAAATAAATAAATAGAAGTCAGAATTATTAGCCACTCTGTTTATTTCCCCCCCCATTTTCTGTTAAACGGAGAAAAGATTTTTTCAGCACATTATCTAAACATAATAGTTTTAATAACTAATTTTGCCATGATCACAGTAAATAATATTTGACTAGATATTTTTCAAGATACTTCTACACAGCTTAAAGTGACATTTAAAGGTTTAACTGGGATAATCAGGTTAATTAGGCAGGTTAGGGTAATTAGGTTAAGTTTTAAGTTAGGTTAATTAATTTATTATATAACGATGGTTTGTTCTGTAGACTATCGAAAAAAATAGCTTAAAGGGGCTAATAATTTTGTCTTTAAAATGGTGTTTAAAAAAAATTAAAATGCTTTTATTCTAGTTAAAATAAAGCAAGTAAGACTTTCTTCAGAAGAAAAAATATTATCAGACATACTGTAAAAATTTCCTTGCTCTGTTAAACATCATTTGGGAAATATTTAAAAAATGTAAAAATAAATTAATAAAAAGGGGGCTAATAATTCTGACTTCAGCTGTGTATACAGTTGAAGTCAGAATTATTAGCCCCCTGAATTATTAGACCCCAATTTCTGTTTAATGGAGAGCAGATTTTTTTCAACACATTTCTAAACATAACAGTTTTATTAACTCATATATAATAACTAATTTGTTTTATATTTGCCATGATGACTGTAGACTATCGAAACAAAATATATAATAATTTTGACCTTTCACTGTTTTTTAAAAAAAAGGAAACTGTTTTTATTCTAGCCAAAATAAAACAAAAAAAGACTTTCTCTAGAAGAAAAAAATATTATCAGACATACTGTGAAAATATCCTTGCTCTGTCAAATTTCATTTGGGAAATATTTAAAAAAGAAAAAAAAAATCAAAGGGGGGGCTAATAATTCTGACTTCAACTAGATAGATAGACAGACAGACAGACAGACAGACAGACAGACAGACAGACAGACAGACAGACAGACAGATAGATAGATAGATAGTGTCACGTTTTGGCGTGATCAAAACAATATCAAAACGGGAACAAAAGATTGCGGATTCAAGTGCAGATTTATTTACAGTGCAAAAACATAAAACAAGGCGTTCAAAGTACAAATAAACCACAAAATCAGAAACTAAAACAGAGACAAGGCTCAGGAAACAAAACTCGAAAAACTAGACTAAGCAAAAATACAAAAACACGATCAGGAACAAACAACTAAGAATATCAAACTTACTGCAGGACTGGGAACAAGACAGACAAGGTAGACAAACGACGCGATGACAAACTGAGGTGAAATGGTTGTATAAATAGTCCAGATAATCAACGGCAACACAAAACAGATGTGATGACAGGTCAGTGTAGGTGTTCCGGTGTGTGCGCGGGGCATGTATGAAAATGTAGTTCTTTTTCTGGGACGCTGTAGTGCCTACAAAGTCCTAGTGCACTACAGCGCCCTCAGGTGGTCACTGACGGATGTGACAGATAGATAGATAGATAGATAGATAGATTGATAGATAGATAGATAGATAGATAGATAGATAGATAGATAGATAGATAGATAGATAGATAGATAGATAGATAGATAGATAGATGATAGATAGATAGATAGATAGATAGATAGATAGATAGATAGATAGATAGATAGATAGATAGATAGATAGATAGATAGATAGATAGATAGATAGATAGATTTCTGACAAGATCCACACACGCGGCCGTCAGTAAAGGAACGCACACACACACACACACACACACACACACACATCGTAAAATGCGGAAGTTTTTATTTTTCCATTTGTCATGTTTTAGTAAATTTCATAACACTCACACCAGTCCTTACTCCTTATTTGCATCTAATACCCCAGTTTGTCACGGCGGCATGAATGAAATGTTCTTGAGTTAAAGTGAAACTGCCGAACTGCAGTTAAAGTCAGGCATCCTGCTGATTTGATTCAGAACGGCACTATTTAGTCAGACGGCTCACCGGTCAGGTATACATCCACGCTAAAATATCAAGGTGAAAGACATCAGAGCTTACGTAGGACAGACCCAGCTCCCAACCCACCTGTGATATTTTTTTTGTCGGGCGATAAGAGTCTTGTGTTAACGTTGATAATGGCCCACCACTAATATATATATATATATATATATATATATATATATATATATATATATATATATATGTGGTCAAAGTGAACCACAATGGGGGAAAACTGGAGCACCCAGAATAAACAACACGGGGAGAACATGCAAACTACACACAGAAAAGCCAACTGACCCAGCTGGGACTCAAACAAGCAGACTTTTGCTAACCACTCAGCCACCGTGCCATACTTGTTACTAAGATTTTATTAAGTAAAAGAGTTATTGTTTTTTGTTTTTTGTTTTTCAGAGAATGCAGTCAAGCTGCTTGTGTATCTGCAATCTACTCAGATTTCTCTTTTATGGTCACCCTAAAGGGTTTTTCCCGGCAAAACACACACTCTCGAAACTCCACTACGGTTATTATCGATGGATGAACACGCAGATGAATGCAGCATGTCTCAGGGCGTCAGATAGGATGTTCATAAGAGTTATATAGTGCATAGGAGAGACTTCAAGAGCCATTCAGCAGCTGTGTTGATAGCAGTCGCACAATCTGCATCTAATCCATAAGCGTAAATCTGATAGGACCGGGGACAGGATTGAGCTCTGGGTACAAAAGGCAATATCACCGTCCACCAGCCATGCATTCAGCGGCACAAACCCTTGAAATGGGAAGACGCTCCATACCTGCGGACACCAAGATGGGGTGCGGAGTAGATAATGCAGGTTCAAATGTGTGATTTGAGGATGGAGACATGGATCAGTAACCTCCAGGAAATTTCTGCTTGGAGAAAAAAATAAGGTGTTATACTGTGGTTGTATCTTAGAGGGACATTCCAGCAAACTTGTACTGTATAAGGAAGTGTAACTTTTTTTCAAGCAGTTTTTATTCAACGTCACAAAAGCATTTTTTTGTTATATTGTATTTTATTGACTGTCTTACGTCCCGCTAGAATTGAACTGAAGCTGAAATGTAAAGGTTATTTTGGTGGTCCCTTTAATGCATTTTGTTGAATTTAAGTTACACTGCATCTACATGTCAACTAATTCTAGATTATAAGTAGACTGTTTGCCTATAGGGTTGAAGTTGACATGTACCTGCAAAGTTTTCTATAGTCAGTTAAACGTCTGTTGAAGGAGCAGCATCAACATATTAAGCAGACAGTCTATACTAATACTCAAATGATAATTATTTTGGCATGTAGCTTTGCAACTTTTAGTCAACAAAATGTGCAAAAGAGACCATCAAAATAAAGTCTCACCAGCATTTTTTAATAAGAAACAAATTATTAAAATTAACAGTTTTAAGTATTTGTATTTTTTTAAACAATTTTATCATGCTTACATACATACATACATAAGTAAATACATTAAGAAAATAAACAAAATAAAAAATAAATAAAAAATAATAAATCGATACATTAATTGAAAATAAAAATAAATAAATACATACATAACTAAATTGATTAAATAATTAAAATGAATAAATAAAATATTAAATTATTAAAATAAATAAAAATAAAAAATATAAATTAATTAATTATTAAATTAATTAATTATTTAAATGAAAACAATTAAATAAATAAATACATATTTACAAAAGAAAATAAAAAAATAAATACATATATACAACAGTAAATAAATAAATAAACAAAATATTAAATTAATAAATTAATTGAAAAATAAATAAATTGATTAATTAATTATTTAATGAAAATAAATAAACAAACAAACAAATAAATTAATTAATTTAAGTTCATAAATAAATAAACTGTCAAGCTCAAAAAATACAACATCGTAAAAAATGTTGACATTTCCCAGTGTTGGGGAAATTTGCTTTAGAAAGTAATGCATTAAAGTATTGAGTTACTCTCCAAAAAAACGGAACTGGTTGCGTTACATTCTATGGTAAGTAATATGTATATATATGACCACAGAGTCTAAATGTTGTATATACAGATTATTGACAGTTAAAAGCAATGTAATTGCAAACTTTTGTACGATTTGTCTTAGTAAAAAGTAAAATCACTGTCCATTCAGACAATCCCCTTTTCCTTTTCTTCGATGCGTTCAAAATAATGAACACATTCTCTCATTGACTGCATGACCCATTGTGACTAATTTCAATTTAGCAATTTATATGTTAAAAGCTCATTAAATTGAAAAGTAACTTGAGTTACATATTCAAAAAAGAATTCAAATATTATTATTTATTTCTTAAAAGTAATACATTATTTTACATGTTACTTTAAAAAAGTAATTTTATTATTACTTAACTTGTGATACTTGTAAAGCGTTGCCTCCAACACTGTTTATAATAAACAGTTCTCAAGGAACTCTGTGTATAATTACAACATGTGTTATCTGCATCCATCATTTGCAAACTCATTGATGCTGGAAGACATTTGGTACTCATTGGGCTCATGATGGCTGAAGCAGATTACGCGTACATTTCTCAGGCCCATTTTAGTTTTACGGCAGACCGTTAGCTATTTAATATGCAAATAATCCATCTTAAGTGTCTCCACCGAGAGAACATCGGCTCGCAGACGAACGTGTTTGCAATTAACAACTTTCTCTGACTGAACGCTGTAATAGTTAATTAGTGTTTGGGTACGCAAACACATCCCAACGGCAGCTGGACTGTCCCATAATTCAGTTGATAATCAGCCCAATGCGTTTCCCCTCTTCACGCCTGACCCATTCGCCCGACTGAACAGTCTTCGACACTTACGACTCCATAATGTCAAAATATACATCACTGACACGCATAATCTGACAATGCGTCCTCGTTAAAAGGCCAATATTTACCCTGTTGACACTGTCAAAGTCATCTGTCATTGTTGGCTGAGCTATTGACATGCGGTCTATATGAGCACACACTCCGCTGCCCTTTGCATAAGAATGGTGGGTGATAACCATCATATTTCTCATAATTAAGTCTGAAATTGTCGTCGCACCAGAGTTGGTGAAATAAATCCGCCATTAGTGACTAATAAAGAGCCTCGCTGAAGATATTCATAATAAAGGGACACTCAGCGTGCCGAAGGGCGGTTAGGAGTGAGGAATTAGGTAGGGCCACTAAATCAAATGATAAGGTCATTGGAGACTTAAACAGAGAAACACGATTACAATTATGAATGGAGCTTTTTATTTTGCTTTTGGCACCCTGCGGTTACTTTAAACCCAATGAGATTGCTGTACAAGCTGCTGTGTTTGTGTAACCCATGGTTATCTAACTACATGGGTGTATACTACCTGACAAAAGACTTGCTGCCTATCCAAGTTTTAGGAACAACGAATAATAACTTAATCATTTGGCATCAGAATTGGCTTATATGAAAGGCAAAGGCCTCAAGATTGCGCTTATTTTACCAAAATAAAATATGATCATGCCTTGATTTTTAATTCTTTAATTAGGACAGTAAGGTCTGACTGGCTTCGGCAAAAGTCACTTGACAGAAATGATCAGCAGCTTCACTGGAGGTCACCTGTGGTCAATTCAGTTGATTGGACATGATTTGAAAAGGCATGCAACTGTCTATATAAGGTCCCAGGGTTGACAGCATGTCAAAGCACAAACCAAGCATGAAGACAAAGGAATTGTCTGTAGACCTCTGAGGTAGGATTGTCTTGAGGGACAAAGCTGGGGAAGGTTACAGAAAACATTTCTGCTGCCCTGATAGTTACACTGAGCACAGTGGCCTATAACATCCTTAAGATTGAAGATGTTTGCAACCACCAGGACGCTTCCTACAGCTGGCCATCTAAGCTGAGTGATGGGGGAAAAGGGGCTTAGTCAGGAAGGTGATCGATAACCTGATGGTCACTCTGTCTGAGTTCCAGCGTTCTTCTGTGGAGAGAGGAGACCCTTACAGAAGGACAACCATCTGTGCAGCAATCCACCAATCAGGCCTGTATGGTAGAGTGGCCAGACGGAAGCCACTCCTCGCCTGGAATTTGCCAAAAGGCATCAGAAGGACTCTCAGACCATAAGAAACAAAATTCTCTGGTCTGATGAGACTAAAATTGAACTCTTTGGAGTGAATGCCAGGCATTATGTTTGGAGAAAACCAGGCAGCGCTCATCACCAGGCTAATATCCTTAGCGTAAAGTATGGTGGTGGCACCATCATGCTGTTGGGATGTTTTTCAGCAGCAGGAACTGGAAGATTAGTGAGGATAGAGGGAAAGATGAATGCAGCAATGTACAGAGACATGCGTCAGAGTGCTCTTCACCTCAGACTAAGGCGATGGTTCATCTTCCAGCAGGACAATGACCCAAAGCACACCGCCAAAATATCAATCGAGTGGCTTCACAACAACTCTGGGAATGTTCTTGAGTGGCCCAGCCAGAACCCAGCCCTAAATCCTATTGAACATATCTAGGGATTTCTGAAAATGGCTGTACACCGTCACTTCTCATCCAACCTGAGAGGTACTGGAAAGAGGAATGGGAAAAATTCCCAGAGACAGACGTGCCAAGCTTGTGGCGTCATATTCAAAAAGACTTGAGGCTGTAATTGCTGCCAAAGGTGCATCAACAAAGTATTGAGCAAAGGCTGTGAATACTGATGTACATATGATTTCTCAGGTTTTATATTTTGAATAAATTTGCAACAATTTCAAAAATTATTTTTCCACATTGTCATTATGGGGTATTGTGTGCAGAATTTTGAGAAAATAAATTAATTTAATCCATTTTAGAATAGGGCAGTAACATAAAAAAAGTACATGAATAAAGCACTACTTTTTAATATGTTATCCTGCATAGCACACTACACTTAGTATAGTGTCTCCAAACATCAATATTCAATATAAAGCATTACTATTCTGTAAATGTGTGCTCAGTAAATCAACACTGGTTTGATCTGATCTGACCTAAAAGCATGATTTAATTGATGTTGTACATCAGAAAATATAATGAAATATGAGCACGTAACTGACTGCCATCCTCACCAGAGCATTCCCTGCTGACCAATTAGTGACCACTTTGTGTGTGTCATTGTCATATGCTGTAATGGAGAACCACTTTTAATGAATGCAATTTGTCTTCATTTGAGCTCTTTGCAGTGACCTTTGAACCGACTCAAGCCATACAGAATGTAAAAAATAAATCAATAAATAATAGAAACAAAAATAAATTCTTCCAAAATATGTTTTGGACCAATCAATATCAATGACCCAGATGACCTTCCCAATGAATTTTAGCTTCCGAATTTAAAGCAAGTAAAATTCATGAAACTGTGAACCTTTTTGACTAATTTATCGAAAATAAAAGAACATTTTGGTCTAGCCAAGAGCAAAACTGAGCTGATAATATATTGTTTTAGAGCAATAAATGCCTCTGAATATGTTTATTCATTGTTTAAATCAATTTTTAAACATTTTATTGATTTTCTGACAGTTAAAATGTAGAAAATTAATGAATGAATAAATGAATGAAGTTCAAATAATATTAGGAGTTTTTTAATCATAGTATTATATAACCAAAACAATTATTACATTGCATTTGATTTTTATTATAATAAAAATAATTATAGTGTAATTGACATTAATGTCTGATCTACAGTTTACTTCCCCATGTGAAAAATAATATACAAATAGAAAATAATAATAAACAATAAATAAAAAATCAAAAATAAATAAAATAAACCAATAATATATACATAAAATACAAATTAAAATAATATTAAACAAAAATAAAAATAATATTGTATTATTAAATTAAATTACATGAAAACTAATAAATAATTAAATAAAGAAAACAATAAAATAAAACTATAACAAACAATAAATAAAAAATAAATTAATGAATTAAGAAAATTAAATACAATGAAAAAACTAACTAAATTAAACTAAATTACATGAAAAAATAATAAACAATAAATAATAAATTAAATAAAAAATAAAAATACATAAAATAAAATAAAATTAAATAAAATTATAATAAACAATAAATAAGAATATTAATTATTAATAAATGAAAGTAAATTACAGGAACAATATTAATAAACAATAACAAATTATTACAATAAAATTAAATAAAAATAACAAAAATCAATAAATAATAAATAATAAGTAATATAAATTATAATTAAAGTAATATAAATTAAATTACATGTAAATAAATAAATAAATAAATAAATAAATAAATAAATAAATAAATAAATAAATAAATAAAATTGCATGAAATATATTGATAAACAATAAATAAAAAATGAATAAAATAAAACAATAAAAAATTTAAAACAAAATAAAAATAATAATAAACAATAAATACATAAATAAATAAGTAAATTAATAAATAAACAATACAATAAAATGAAATGAACAATAATAAAAACAATAGATGAATATATTTAATTAGTTAAATAATTAAATTAAATTACAAGAAAAATAATAATAAACAATGAATAAACAAATAATTAAAACAATAAAATAAATAAAGTAAAATTAAAAGAAAAACAATAATAAAAATAAATTAAAAATGATAATTAATTAATTAATTTAATTTAATTACAAGAAAATAAAAACTTAAATTTGAATAAATAAGTAAAACAATATTTTTAAAAATAAAATGTAAAAAATTAACAATAATAAACAATGAATAAAAAAAAGTTTTAAATAAAATAAAATAAAGACTCGTCTTCAATGTTTCACATAAAAATAAAATACTGTCAACTATTTCTTTCATCCATCAAACACAAAAGAGTTGGAAAGCGGCGCATGAGTCATAGGCACTATTTTATGATATTTTTGAGCTCGACAGCCGCTGGCCACCATTCACTTTCATTCAACGACAAAGAGCCACGTCAACATTTTGAATTTCTCCTTCTGTGCTCTACGGATGAAAGCAACTCGTGGGGTTTGAAACGACATGGGGTGAGCGAATGATGAAAGACCTTTCATTTTCGCCTGATCTACTCCTTTAAATCATCTGTGAAATTTCAAAAAAAGGCCCGTCTTCAACTTGTACAACTTCATATTTTTTCAATTAACATCTTACTATTCCTGCTCATCAGCATTATGCAAAGCGCTGCGTATTCAAGGCACGTCTTCTTGCCTTAAAGAGGGAAAAGACTCACACAGTGGCCCATATTATCTAAAATTAATTTGTTTGAAGTCAAAGAAGAGGCTTCGCTAGGGACAAACACACAGACAATGCTATGAAGAACGTGCAGGGCAAATGAATAATGGACATGGAGAGGCAGACACAGAAGACACACATGAGGTTGAACAGCATCGACACGCTCTTTAGAAAACAAGAACAAAGCTAATTGTAATACTGTGGCCCTAAATGTTAACCCCGAGTAAGACCAGACACCCTTTTAACATTTCCGGGTTTCTCAGTAGTCGTCATAGTTGGGTAAACTTAGAGCAGGGGTGTACAAACTCAGTCCTGGAGGGCCGGTGTCCTGCATATTTTTGTTCCAACCCTAATTAAACACACCTGAACCAGCTAATCAAGCTCTTTCTAAGTATAATAGAGACATCCAGGGAGGTGTCTTGAAGGAAGTTGGAGCAAAACTATGCAGGACACTGGCCCTCCAGGACCGAGTTTGGACACCCCTGACTTAGAGCACAGTGAATGGGAGGGTACAATAAATAATTTTTAAACAATCCTATTTGCTCCACTATGGTGTTATCAAGGATTTTGGAAAAGGAAAGAATAGTGTGAGACTGATGACGGCAGCCAGAAGAGAGAACAATGTCAAATTTACTGTCCTGCCCCCATAGATGCTGCATTAGAAACATCTTGCATAAGCGGTACTGTGGTTTTAATCTTTTTGTTTTGTAATTTGATGCAAAGATGATATAACACATATGTAAATACATATGAATGTTTATATGTTTTTTTTTAAATGTGTAAATATTTTAAACTTTCAAGGATTTAAGATGCTGATGACCATTAAACATGTCATAACAGTCTTGTAAAACAGTTCCACTGTGAGATATCGTATCACAAGAGGTCATAAAATGCAGATTAAAATCACAGAATGCAACCCACATGTGGTTTTATTCTTCTAACAAAATGATCTCTTGTGCCAACCAAGATAAAAACAATAATCTTAATATAATCTAAATAAATAAATAAATAAATGAATACTGTATTTAGAGTGAGATTTTTAAAAACATTTTTAAAATATTTCCCAAATGATGTTTAACAGGGCAAAGAAATTTTCGCAGTATGTCTGATAATATTTTTTCTTCTGGGGAAAGACTTATTTGCTTTAATTTAGCTAGAATAAAAAAAACCATTGTACATTTTTTTTTTAATTTAAGGTCAAAATTAGTAGCCCCTTTAAGCTATATTTTTTCCGATAGTCTACAGAACAAACCATCTTTATACAATAACTTGCCTATTTACCCTAACCTGCCTGGTTAACCTAATTAACCTAGTTAAGCCTTTAAATGTCACTTTAAGCTGTATAGAAGTGTCTTGAAAAATATCTAGTCAAATATTATTTACTGTCATTATGGAAAAGATAAAATAAATTTAGAAATGAGTATTTAAAACTTTTATGTTTAGAAATATGTTGAAGAAAAACAGTAATTGGGGAAAAATAAACAGGGGGCTAATAAATCAGAGGGGCTAATAATTTTGAGGATTCATTTTGTAAAATAAAAATAAAGAAGACAACAAACATTAAAGTACAAACATACATTTAAATAAGCAGGCGTAAATATATTAAAATAAATAAATGAATAAATAAATAAATAAATGAATAGAACGGTGTTTTAGCCTAAATATAGACATATTACAGAGAGTGTTATTTTAAGGTGATAGGACAAAGACAGTCAATAAATAAGCTTTTTCATTTATATTTTCGCTGTTGATTATTTTTTATATTATATCTCATGGCGAGGCAGTGGCGCAGTGGGTAGCACGTTCGCCTCACAGCAAGAAGGTCGCTGGGTCGAACCTCGGTTCAGTTGGCGTTTCTGTGTGAAGTTAGCATGTTCTCCCTGCCTTCGCGTGGGTTTCCTCCGGGTGCTCCGGTTTCCCCCACAGTCCAAAGACATGCGGTACAGGTGAATTGGGTTGGCTAAATTGTCCGTAGTGTATGAGTGTGTGTGTGGATGTTTCCCAGAGATGGGTTGTGGCTGGAAGGGCATCCGCTGCGTAAAAACTTGCTGGATAAGTTGGTGGTTCATTCTGCTGTGGCGACCCCGGATTAATAAAGGGACTAAGCTGACAAGAAAATGAATGAAATATATCCCATTTTATGTCTCAATTACTTTGCATGAATAATAAATGAATAATCAAATAGGCTTAATTATTTATTTAAAAACATTACCACCAAAACCCTGAGCGACTGTCCGGCACTATTTTTTGTGGGCCTATTATAATAAAAAAAAAGCTGCAAAGTGGGCTATATTCTTTTAATTCCAGCCTTTTTTACTTTAATTTATTTCCTTTGTATCTGTCACGAGCGATTCAATGAATGTGCGCTGAGCGAAAGGAAAAACAACAAGGCAATATTGACCTTTTTTCAGGCTATAAGCAACCAATGCATTAATGTGCATTGACGTTTTGTAATTTATATAGGTCTAAAATGAACGCCTTGATTCAGAGTTATAATTTAAAGCATGAAATTATGATAGATGTGGGTGTTACAAAAGACTTTTTAAACCATTCAAGTTCAATTTCAATTTAAACCAATGTTTTTTTTATCATTATTATTTATTATTTATTTACCTTTATCATTTGTTGCAGTGTCGTATGTTGCATTATGAAATTGTGTGAAGCATGCATTTCCAGTGAAAGATGTATTTAGTTTTTTTAGTATGGAGGTCATTGCCCTCATCAACTCTCTGGTTACCAACATTTTTCAAAATATCTTCTTTTATTATTTATTTTTGAAAATGTTTTCTTTATTATGACAGGACACAACACAGGAAGTGAAGTGAGTCAGGACTTCAACTACAGATGCTCACAATGCATTTGTCCGCAGTGCTGAGACTTGTGTTGAAGATAAGAAAGCAACTCATACACGTTTGGAACAATATGAGTAAACGATGAGTTATTTCTGGGTGAGCTGTCTCTTTAATACTGATGCATTAACAAACAACAGAACCGAAACAGAAACGTGTCCACTAGTGTTAATGTGTGATGTTATAAATAGGTTTGATCGGAGTCACTGTAAGTCAACACCGATGTGTCTGGCGTAGGAAATGCATGCGTGTTTTCCTCTTCTTCAAGTCAAGTCGGAGGCGTGATAATTTTCTCTGGTGTTGACCTGTCAGGACTGGTGATTTGCAACATTTCCACTCCACTGACCTGCCTGACTTTGTGTTCGCTCTCTATAACCTGACAGGCATGACTGGAGTCTGAATGAGCTGTACTGTAACTGTAGATCATTTACTCTGACCTTCAGCTCCTACACATACAGTGTGAAAGCATTCATTCTTTCATTCATTCTTTTTTTATTCATTCATTCATTCATTCATTCATTCATTCATTCATCCATTCACTTGTCCAATTATTCATCCAATCATTATTTTATTCCTTCCTTCCTGCCTTCCGTACTTCCTGCCTTCCTTCCTTCATTAATTTGTTCATTCGTTTGTCAATTAATTTGTCCAATCATTATTTTGTTCATTCTTTTGTTCATTCATTCATTATTTTCTTCCTTCATTAATTCCATCCTTATTTTATTCCTTTATTTACTCACTCACTCTCTCATGCATATACCGTCAAGCCCGGATATGTAAATGTTAAGTATTTAACTGCATCATTCATTCATTCATTCATTCATTCATTCATTCATTCATTCATTCATTCATTCATTCATTCATTCATTCGTTTACTCATTCGTTCATTCATTCGTTCATTCACTCATTTATTCCTTTATCCATTCATGCATTCATTTATTTATTTTGCCATTCATTCATTCGTTCGTTCGTTCATTCGTTTGTTCGTTCGTTAATTAATTCATTCACTCACTCTCTCATGCATATACTGTTTAGCCCGGGATATGTAAACATTGATTACTAAACTGCATCACTTGTTCATTCATTCATTCATTCATTCATTCATTCATTCATTCATTCATTCATTCATTCATTCATTCATTCATTCATTCATTCATTCGTCCAATCATTTGTCTATTCATTCATTCATTCATTCATTCATTCATTCGTCCAATCATTTGTCTATTCATTCATTCATTCATTCGTCCAATCATTTGTCTATTCATTCATTCATTCATTCATTCGTCTAATCATTTGTCTATTCATTCATTCATTCATTCATTCATTCATTCATTCATTCCATTATTTGTCCATTCATTCATTTATTCATTGCTTTCTTCCTTCCTTCTTTCCTTCCCTCCTTCCTTCCTTCCTTCTTTCCTTCCTTCCTTCATTCATTGACTCTCTTATACATATACTGTAATGCCGGGATATGTAAATATTATTATTATTATTAAACACACACACGCACATATGATGATTTAGTGCTCAAATAATTAGTAGTTTTTATGTTTTTGACTTTTTTTGAAGCTGGAAAATTAAACTTCACGTGATATTGATCATACCTGTTCCTCATACAAAAGAAATCCCTTCCACCTTTATTTATTTGTTTTATTATTTTGATCAGAATCACCATTTTGTGAAAATCTGAACTCTTTTTAATGTTTTGCATTAGGCTCCATTCACGTTGGTTAAATCCGCGAGCAAGGACTGTGGAAAAATGTTGCTTTCAGTCGCCGCAGACGATGAAGTTAATTAATTCAAAGTATTAGGCTCAAGTCAGGCGTGGGCTTTATTTGAAGCCTATATCTCTGCTCAATTTGATCCCCATTATTTTCGCTGCGATGTGTTTGCTAAGCCACTGGAGAGGAATTCACTGCTGAACATATGGCAGAATGATTCGCTTCACAAGGGTTAATGTTTCCATTGCTCATTTTCCGGAAGCGACTTTAATCTCGCCTCGTCTCTTGAACTTACTCTTCATTGTTGTTTTCCCAGGTTGCTTATTGGTTCAGCTGGAAAACATGCAAATGTCAGTGGATCAGATTGCTTCACCTTATTATTTTCTCTCCCAACACGCTCTGTGGGTCGGTTTCATATAGAAGTGTATGCCTCAGTGATTCTGCTTCTGCTGTTCACTGTCTGCTACTGCAATGATTAAAGGAGAAGTGTGCGATTTTAATAGCCTAAACTACTGACTGTCATTGGTCAATCAGCCAATCGTATGCCATTGGTACATATTTAAAGGTGCTGTTTGTAAGATTTTGACTCCTCTAAAGCATAAAAATACCATAATATGCTTGCAGGTATTTAATCAGTTAAACTCCAGTGCTATTTTGGGATTTCCGCCTAGATTTTGCCTACCCACATTTAAAAGCTTCCCAAATCCACAGGCAAAGTTGTAAATGCAAAACTTTGGTATCATTTTGAATTTTCATAAAGCACTATTGAAAGTGTTTAAAACAACTGTATATGTTGTCTGTGTTATAATAAACACCTAAAAAAAAGTGGCGATTTTTGTATTATTTTTGTAAACTCAAATTTGAAAGTGTACCTTTTAGGTTCTGTGTGGTCTAGCGTACTGTAATTAATTTTGGTAGTTCCTGCACACGTCTGTATTCATAGTAAAAAAGAAAAAATTTCTCTACTATAATCTATGCAAAAGTTATTATATTCCAACTGATGAGAGGTGCTATACAAGCCACAGGGATCGATCGCTGTTTTCATGTTTCACTATTCTTTTGTTTGATCAAACATAATTCACTGTTTGGACCACGTCAGACATATAAAAGGATTACTTATGCACTTCACCTCAAAAACAGAGGAGAAATGGCCCTGAAGCGCACAGCACAAGGAAAGAGATGACAGCTGTCTGTGCTATCTGGGGCTGCTTATTGATCATAAATGTATTGTTTTCACTTCTGTACCATGGAAACACGTCGATTCATTCGGCATCTGTTTGATATGTGAATTTAATTCAGTTAAAAGAATGCTAGAACCGTATGAACACAGGCAAGAGCTTTCATTTGCACTATAACTTGTACATGTCTCATATGAAAAATATAAAAATGAACCAATGTAAAATACCTAGCTCGGGTATCCAAAATACTGTGTATTTAAGTGTAAATAACTTTTGTACAGTAGAATAAAAACCAAAGTGATGCATATGGGCATAAAATATAGATTCTACACTTTCAAACGAAACCACTTAAGGGGGTCTGGTGCAATGCTAGCCCTTTAAATATTAAAGCGAAAGTTGAAAACATCACGGAGCCTGTACCGGGTCCGCTGAGTTTAACTGGTTGGAGAAGTGTGCAATTTTAATAGCATAACGGTTGACTGTCATTGGTCAGTCAGCCAATCTTATGCCATTGGGGCAAATTTAAATGTGCTGTTTGTAAGTTTTTGACTTTTCTAAAGCATAAAAATACCATAATATGTTTGCAAGTATTTAAGAAACATGCTCGGGGAACATTCCTATTTATCTGAAAAACAATGATGAAGTCAGATAATGTAGCTGCTCCCCTTAAAAAAAATATATATATATATAGCATTTAGCATTTAGTTTTATCGCCGCTCTGCCAGTGAGAGCGATTGAGCTCAAGCGCATCAAACAAAAAGCATCTTGAGGGGGGCGGGACATGTCAGATTTAGAGAGCATTTGATTGATGAGAAATTAAAATGGTCGTGCCGAACTGAGTCTGGTTCTCTCAAGGTTTTTTTTTCTTCACTCTCCTACTGGTGAAGTTTTTTTTCCCTCTCCGCTGTCGCCACTGGCTTGCATGGTTCAGGATCTGAAAAGCTACTCATCGATGAATTTGCTCTTCAGTGTTTGGACTCTCAATAATGACTTCAAACAACACTGAACTGAGCTAAACTGAACTGAACTTAAACACTAAAAACTGAACTACCCTGATCCAGTTACCATGACCATTTATGTGAAGCTGCTTTGACACAATCCACATTGTAAAAGCGCTATACAAATAAAGCTGAATTGAATTTAATTGAATTGGTCACAATTTGATGAGAAACTGAAGTATGAGGTGAATTGAATTAAACCGTTGATTAATTTAGGCAGAAGTGACAAACTACAAGCTTTACATGTTCATATCAGGTTTATATCTTCTAAACGAAAATTTTGTTACTCTTATAGAGCACATTAGCTTATAGATATCCAATCAATACTGATACTAACATCTAATATTTTCATTTCATGGGACCTTTTAAGCTGAGAAAAATGACTCTATTCTCCAAATAATTCAGCAATCTGTCTTCAGGATTTCCTCACAAATTTGTATTCTTCATTTGTAATGCTTTTTGAGTTCCCTATTATTTTTTTGTACCTCTCCTTCCTCAAGCAGATGTCATAATACACGTGGTGCCAGCCACGACTGAAGAACCAGCATGTTTTGCTTGAATCTGCAGGTGAAATATCCTCGCCGGCTGAGCGTTTTGAATTGCGTGCATTGGAGCTTAGCACTCAGGAGATGAATTACAGTCAAGCGTGAGGTATATTGGCTTTGGTGAGTTGCTGTGATTGCCCCAAAGGGTTTACTTAGTGAAACGCTCGCCACATGATTTATGGATTAGAAGGCCTTATTGAGAGGTCTTTCGAAAAAAAGAAAAAAGAAAAAAAAAGTTCAACAATTGAGCAGGCAGAGTGTGTCAAGAAGGGGATGCACCAAAACTAAGACAGATGTGAAGGTCCAGATGACACTAAAGCCTTATGTGGATGAGACCAGTTTTAGAGAGAAACTTCAGAGACATATTTTGAGATTTTAATACCATTCAAATTCACCATCTTTTTGCTTTCTTTTTTTCGACATGAACTCTACAGAAATAAAAATTCAAGTGAAAATTGCCAACTGTTTTTCATCAAACTCAGAGATCCTGAAATGTGAATGTCTATGATTGCCGATTTATTTATTTATTTATTTATTTATTTATTTATTTATTTATTTATTTATTTATTTATTTATTTATTTATTTATTTTTATTTTATTTTATTATTTTTTATTTCCCAAAACGCTTTATCTTGAGTTTTGGTCAATGTGAACTACTGTATTACCTCTCAATAATTAAAATAAATTAAAGAAATTAAAGCATGAAATCAGCAAGTAAAAAGCCAAACCCTATAAACTGTTAATACTGGCTAAAGTAATATCAGCAGCCAAGTAAATAATAATAATAATAATAATAATAATAATAATAACAATAATAATAATAATAATAATAATAATAGTAATAATAATAATAATAATAATAATGGCTGATGTGGTGGCGCAGTAGGTAGTGTCGTCGCTTCTCAGCAGGAAGGTTCCTGGTTCGAGCCTCTGTGTTTCTGTGTGGAGTTTGCATGTTCTCCCCGCATTCGCTTTGGTTTCCCCCACAGTCCAAAGACATGTGGTACAGGTGAATTGGGCTAAATTGTACGTAGTGTATGATTGTAAATGAGTGTGTAAGGATGTTTCCCAGAGATGGGTTGCAGCTGGAAGGGCATCCGCTGCATAAAACATATGCTGGATAAGATGGTGGTTCATTCCGCTGTGGCGACCCCAGATAAATAAAAGGACTAAGCCAAAAAGAAAATGAATAAAGCAATCAGTTTAATAAAATCATGTTCAATTAGTTGTAAAGTTTTTTTTTATAATAATAATAATAATATTAATTTTGTTTACAAAACACTACTTTCACATTTCAAAGCACAGTGTAAACATTTTTACAATAATGTCTTTAAAAGAATAGTAGGGATACAATAACTTTAGATTTTGTTGTAACATCTATCAGATCGATCAGATATCTGTTTGAGTGTCATATCTTTCTTTTTCTGTCCAGGAGATCTCATACAGTCTCTATAATATTCAGGTCTGGACCAAGTGGAGGCCATTTCATCACTGTCTGTGTTTCATCAGCTGTTTTCTTTCTCCAAACAGGATTTCACTGCAATTAGCAGATCATTAATAGTAAAAAAAAAGTAATAGTTTTAATTTTCAACATAATAAAGTTCTTTCCAGAAGAAATGGCATTGTAATGGTTTGAGTTGGGATCAAACCCTGGTCTATGGTGTGGTTAGCAGTAGTTACTACATGAGCTAAGTCAGCAACTGGTGGCCCAAAAGCAGAGGAGGATTAAAGTTAGTCCACAAAGTATGAATTCTAAAAAAAAAATAAGTCTTTACTGAAGAGAATTTGACAAAAAGGAGACACAATATCTCTCTACAGCAAGGGTTGAAAAAGTACAACGAAAATAGAAAAGCCGAGCTTCCTAAAATACATACAAAATAAACTAAACACGAGGGTCTCAGAACAATCAACTAAGATTATAGCAAGCAAAAAATCTTGAGAATAACTTAAATGGACACTGGACGAGGCAGCAAGAGATAGGGTTCAGGACTGAAAACAGAGCAGGATACAATGCAGTCTTATATAGAGCAAAGAACAGGTGGTGGTGATTAGGCTGATAACAGAGGAGTTTAGAGGAACAAGAGTCACTACCGCCATCTAACGTTGAGGAGTATAGGGCAATATCGCTGCGCTCCCTGGTGGGTTGGAGGACATGATAAAGTACTGAGATATTACAGGCATAATAAGATTAACATCACTGTACTTTGGATGAGTAACCAGGTAAATACAGTTAAAAGAAACTATAAAAAATATGAATAATTACTTTAATATAATCTACATAATAATAAAATAACACTGGTTGAAACAGTTTAAGCAAGTCACATGTCAAAGACAATAATGGTGGTGTGTGGAAGGCACAGAAAAAAATATATTAAAAAAGTTAATTCATTCATTTTTTCATCCACCCATTAAATATAACTGATCAACTAATTTATTTAATTTCTAAAGCTAAAAATGTACATATTGCAAATCCAATTGATTATGGAAGTATTTCGCAATAAAGGTCCAGCAGTAAAAATACAGTAAAGTTGTTCATGTCCCTATTTGCACATCGTGTCTCTCTTGTTCTGGAGCTTGACCGTTAACAAGTCTCATCTCTGGCCTGTTTTTCACACCATCCCTGACACATTTCACCATGAAAAAGACAAGCCGGCACAGCCAAAAAAGCAGCTGAACGCACTGTCTGCCATCCTCCTCCATAGTATTCATGATTTATGATTGTCTTGAGGGCAAGGAGACTCGACAAGGATGTCTATTTCAAAGCGTCTGGCCCTGCATCGAGCGCACAGCGGGTATGAAAGTTTGTCTCCAGTCACCTTTGGGCCTGAGAAACTTCACAGCGTGTTAAAGTGCAGACAGAGTCGCCTCCGTTCAGTCTGAATCAAGACCAAATAACAGTCTGCGCTTTTATCCGATTCCAGTGCGAGATCATAAGTCCAGAGCAGAAATAAAACACTTGATTATGTAATGTTGCCAACTTCTAATCAGCCTCGTAACGTCCTTGAGTTTGCATTGATATGAAGCGCTTCCTTAAATAATAGCTCGCAGTTCAGCGAAATGAGAATAACATTTTCATCACAGTGCTTTCGTTCCTACTTTGGCACTCGACCTTTTCCAAAAGTCATTAATCAGGCCTGAAGTCTTTTGTTGTTGACAAAGTGAATAATCTCATTTGGCGATGAGAAACACATCACCGCCACCTTCGAACGACTTTAGAATTAGATTATTCCTTAAGCCCTGTTCAAACGGTGCTATAGCTATCCAAATGACATTTGAGTTGCTATTTTGGAGCGCGTTTTCAAAGCAACAACATAACTCTTGGCGGCTGAACTACGTTAATAAAATGCACAACTTGGGAAATAAATAATGTAGTGACAAGTGTTTCCCAAACTCTGTCGGCAATCCATCTAAACCACATTAGTTGCATTTAGATTAGATGTAAAAGTTCCATAGCGATGCTCTTCAAAGGGGTGGAGCAACAGCTATATGAAACAGAGGTAGTCTTGAAATGGCCTCCACAGGGTCCAGACCTGAATATTATAGAGACTGTATAAGATCATCCGGACAAAATAAAAGAAAGATATGACACTCTAAACCTAAAGAAGAACACTGGAAAGTAAAAAAAAGAAGCTATTACGCTATTATAGAAGCTATTATATAAGAAGATATTACACAGCACATTATTTTTATATTTTTTTAGTTTTATCCCTACTGAAAAAAACATCTTAAACCAGCCTAGGCTGGATGGCTGGTTTTAGTTGGTCAACCAGGCTGGTTTTAGAGGGGTTTTGGCCATTTACAGGCTGGTTTCCAGCCATTTCTAGGCTGGTTTTAGCTGGTCAGGCTGGGAGATGACCGGCTAAAACCAGCTTGACCAGCCTAGCCAGGCTGGGAGCCCAGCCATAACCAACTATGTCCAGCTTAAACCAGGCTGGTTTTAGCTGGATTTAGCTGGTCATTTTCCAGCCTGACCAGCTAAGACCAGGCTGGAAATGGCTGGAAACCAGCCTGGAAATGGCCAAAACCCCTCTAAAACCAGCCTGGTCGAACAGCTAAAACCAGCCAACCAGCCTAGGCTGGTTCAAGCTGGATTTTTCAGCAGGGATATATTTTAGTTTGCAATTTATTTTGCAGTATTAGTAATATGTTGCATATTATCTTCATATTTCTAAAGATGTTCATTGACAAATCATTATTTCCAACCATATATTTGTTTAATTAATCTGTTTTGTTCAAATGCACCAACATATATGAGCTATATTTACAGAGAAATGGATAAAAAAATATTAATTTTCAAAATGAGGTGTACTCATATATGCTGAGCACTCTAAATATACAGTAAATTAATATATTATTGGCTTTGAAATAAGATTATTTTGCTTTTTTAAAGGACATGCTCACATTATTTTGACATATTATAACTGAAAGCGTCAATGTTTTTACTTGTCCAGACAATGCTTCTTAATTTAAGGATTTTTTTTAAAGTATTTGGACTAGAAAAAATGCAACACTCTAACTATAACCTTAATTATAAAAAGCATTATTTTGCAGTGAAATTTTATGAAAAGAAATCAGAATCATATTACAATCATTAATTACGTCCGGTTATCTTTATCCAGCACTGCAGAACACAAAATTTATTTAAATTTAAAATTAAAACTAAATTTTAAATTAAATTAAATTAAATTAAATTAAATTAAATTAAATTAAATTAAATTAAATTTTTTATTTAAAGTTTTTTTTTTTTTATTTTTTAAATTTATTATTTAAAGAAGATTCCTTGGATTTACATTTTTTTAAGCTAAGTGGTTTTAAACAATTTATTTCGGCTGAATTTGAACAAACAAAATAAGTTGAACATTACTAAACTTAATTTGTTTGTTTAAATTCAACCCATATAAATTATTTTGCAACAATTTTGCATCTTTTCAGTGTAGGCCTCAGTACAAGCTGGAGTAAATCTGGCCAAGAACAAACCCCATAAAAAAGAAGTGTGCTTCTGGAGCCCTAGTCATCCCTCTAAATAATTGCTTTTGCTGTACTGGGGCGCTGTGGTCACAGGAGTGTGTGGGTCCATGCTGTTTAGCTCTGTAACCCTTCGCTTCAACTGTCCAACTAAGACATCCAGGATAAACGCTGCATTCTCTCAAGTATTTAAAGGATTTTGAAAAGAAAGCCTGAAATGATTGACGATTGTACAGGAGAATGATTTCTGCGACCTCACTCAGTGTCTCTATCATGCTGTGTTAAAGTTGGCTAATTTGATTTTGAAGGTCTACAATAAAAGATTTATGTCTATTCAATGTAAAGACTCTCTAATGTCCTTATAAAATATAATACTTTCTTTTCTTACACAGTCTAAAGTGGTTGACTCAAGGATACTGTCTCTTTAAACACATATATACTGTGCTCTGATTGGTTAGATGACCCAGTCTGTTGTGATTGGTGGAAACATAATCGATTCTTTATTTATTCTTCTTGTCTGAAAAAAAGCAGAATAGGGTTACTTTATGTTTGTTGTGTCGGCTAGCACTGCATGGATTTGCTATATATTTGACTGTCATGTTCATAATTAAAATGCATTTAAACATTTTTTTAAAGACCTTTGCAAGTACTTTAAGGCAGAAGAGTCATGTTTTTTGGATGTAATTAGCATATCTGCTTGCCTCTGAGGCTCTACACTTGAATAATGAGATGTTGAGTCTAAAGAAATTAATCCTAGCTCAAGGTTTTCATCTTAAACGCAGCTATTTTTGTGGGTTTGTGAATGTGTCTATGTGTGCTCATGCTGTTATGAAGCGGCCAGGACTTCAAAATACAAAAAATAAAATAAAATTACAAACAAACAAACAAACAAACAAATACAATAAAAAATAATATATAAATAAATTATAAATTAATAAATAAAATAACAAAATAATTAAGTAAAAATAAATAAATAAAAAATAAATATATAAATAAAAAATAATTAAATAAAATAACAATTATTTAATTAAGTAAAAAATAAATAAAAAATAATATTAAAAATAAACAAATGATATAAACAAACAAACAAACAAAAAATAAATGAACAAAAAATAAATAAATTTCAAAATAAGTAATAAATACATAAATAACAAACAAACAAACAAATAAATAAATAAATAAATAAATAAATAAATAAATAAATAAATAACAAAATAACTAAGTAATAAATAAATAAATTAATAAACAAATAATATAACAAAATAAATAAGTAATAAATAAATAAACAGCAAGCAATATAAATAAATAATTAAATAAATAAGCAAACAAACAAACAAACAAACAAACAAATAAATAAATAAATAAATAAATAAATAAATAAATAAATAAATAAATAATAAATAAATAAATTAAAAAATAAAATAACAAAAATAAATAAGTAATGCATAAATGGATAATAAATAAATATATGATAAATAAATATATGATAAATAAATAAATAAATAAATCAGAAAAAAGTTTACACAGTTTTTTATGCTATTTTTATCTATGTATATATTTTGAATTGTATATTTTCCTATTATTTTATATATGTTATATATATATTATAATATTATATATTATATATTAATATATATATTATTTGACATGTTTTGTGATATAGCAAACACATCTTGTTGATATAAAATATCATGTTAAATTCCAATTATACAGTAAAATAAAATCTTAATATAATAAAAGTGTACATAAAACCAAGATTTTTTCAGTGTGTTTTATAACAAATGGTAAAAATTAAGCACAATAATCATGTTTATGCTGTCATTTTTTGTAATTTTCCATTTCATTCATTATTCATGAAGATTAGGAACATTTACTTAGTAAAATAGCATGAACTTATAATGGCTTACTACAGTGTAAACATACTTTTCAAAAACATAAATTATATTTTAATATGTTTCATAATTAAATGTTTATCCTGTTCTATTATATTATAAGAAAACCTGGTCACACTTTACAATAAGGTTGTATTAGTTAATGTCAGATAATGTATTCACAAACATGAATAAGCAGTGAACGTGATGTTAGTTAACGTTAGTTAATGGACATATAGTCATTGTTAGTTCATGTAAACTCACGGTGCATGAACTAATATTAATATGCATGAATTATCTAATGCGTAATGAATCCTAACGCAGAAATAAATGTTGGTTAATAAATGCTGTTCTTCAAGTATTGTTCATAGTAAGTTCATGTTAGTAAATACATTTACTAATGACACCACCTGTAAAGTGAGACTAAAAATATCCTGTTTTATTGTAGCATCTTCAAACTTATCTGTCAAACTAGCAGTGAAATTAGTTTCTCCACCAGTTGTCACAGTTCTTGACTTTGTGTTCCTGTTTTCATTGCCTTCAGTTTGACCTAGTTTTATTCTGTTTCCCGCCATTCATCTGTTGCCATGTCAACTCATCTCTTCATTATACAGTTACAGTAACATTTCTTGCCACTGCAACATGAAGGCATGCTTTAAATCTTACCAGAGCAACAAGAGTGGAAACTTTTCTTCCTTTCACAACCAAAGACTTCCACTTGGTGTTTTATAATATCTTTAACATCAACCGATTTACATATATTTATATATTTTCCCCCAATTTTCATTTAACAGAGAGGACTTTTTCAACACATTTTTAAACACAATAATTACTCATTTCTATGACTGATCTTTTTTTTATCTTTGCCATGATGACAGCACATAATATTTCACTGGATATTCTTCAAGACAGTATTCAGCTTAAAGTGACATCTAAAGGCTTAACTAGGTTGAATGGATTAATTAGGCAAATCATTGTATAACAGTGGTTTGTTCTGTAGACAATCGAAAAAAAAAATATATAAAACTGCTTCTATTCTAGATGAAATAAAACAAATCAGACTTTCTCCAGAAGAAAAAATATTATAGGAAATACTGAAAATTGCCTTCCTCTGAAAAAAAAATAAAATATTTGTGAAATATTAGAAAATAATTTTATGTTCAACATTTTTATCGTGAAAAAAACAAACACCATCCCAGTACAAAAATAACAAAAATAATAATAATAAAAAAGGAAAAAAATTACAAAAAATGATAATAAAGTAAAAAAAATAATAATAAAGGAAAAATTACTAAATAATAATAATAAAGGGAAAAATAACAAAAAAATAAAAAAATAAAAATGACAAAATGACATAAAATGATAATAAAAAAGTTAAAAAAAGTGAATATATATATATATATATATATATATATATATATATATATATATATATATATATATATATATATATATATATATATATATATATAATAATTATAATAATAATAAAGGGAAAAACAACAACTAAAGAATAATAATAAAAAAGTAAAAAAAAAATAATAAAAAGGAAAATAAAAAAGAATAAAGAAATTAATACCTAAAAAATAACATTAAAAAAGGACACAATATTACAATATATATATATATATATATATATATATATATATATATATATATATATATATATATATATATATATATATATAAAGGGAAAAATAAATATAAAAACTAAAAAAAGAAAAAAAAACTACAAAAAGGAAAGAAAATAACTAACAAGCAATAATAAAACATTAAGAACATATCAGTTAAATTACATGGTAGATGTACGTGGTACATGACATCTGTCACATCTGTCATCAATACTGTAAAAAAATTCAGAGAGCCTGGTAAGAAAATAGTTTTGACTTCAACTATATAATGAAAAGTCCCCAATGTAAAGCCACAAATAAACAACACAATTTTACATCCAGTATCATACAGAATGAACCGACATCCCAGTGTGACCTCCCCTTGAAAATAAATGTCAAATCACATACAGAAACACCTGTGATATGCATCTTCTCTAATGCGTTTTTACCAACTCAAATAAACAGACGCCAGCGGCTGCAGTGTATTCTTGATATCGAAATGATGCAATCAGTTCATATTTATGCCTTAATCTTTTGAAAAAGTTGGATCCAGGTGTGCGCAGAGGTGCAGAAACTTCTCCTTTACATTTCCCACCTGCTATATTTATGCAGCGCTTCCTCAAAGACGGCGGTTTGGCGAAGAATTAATGAGGTGTCTCTCTGTATCCGTCGCACAATGGGAAAAAGCAGGCGAGAGAGATAAAAAGCAGATGAGAGCAGGGTTTTCTGCTAAATGATGTGCAGTCTCCTCTCCTCCAGCGCTACTGCTAATGGTCTGAAGGAACGCTCTGATCATATCTTTGTCTTCGACGCTGCTCTGCCTTCTCTCCGCATTGTGCCCTTCTTTCACCCCTTTTACCCTCTTTTTAATCTAACTCATCATTTCCACACGCCCTGCCTGCCTTTTCTTTTGGAAGGTGCAATTTGTTTTGGGTTCCTATAGGTGTTTTTTTAAGGTACCGAGAAGCCAACGATACTTCAGGAGCTTCATTATTCAAGGTGAAGATCCTTCGTAGTTTATCAGCCAGATTTAAACAGAAGGAGGAGAAATAGATAAATAATAAAAATAATAAAAAATAAATAAATACATAAATAAAAATAACAAACAAATAACAAACAAACAAATAAATAAATAAATAAATATAATAAATGAATAAATGAATAAATAAATAAATAAATAAATAAATAAATAAATCAATCAATCAATCAATCAATCAATCAATCAATCAATCAATCAATCAATCAATAAAATTACTTTAAAAATAAAATGAAATAACTTTAAAAATTAAATAAATATATAATAAAGAAATTACTTTTAAAATAAATATTTAAGTATGTTAATAAATAAATATTTTATTAAAATAAATAAATAAACTTTTAAATAGTTAAATAAAAAAATAATAAATATATTAATTAATGAACAAACGAACGAACAAACAAATTAAAGAACGACTGAAAAAACAAACGAATGAATGAACGAACAAACGAATGAATGAATGAATGAATAATAAATGTACTTTAATAATTACTTTTAGAGAGAAAAGCTCTGATCATTATAAAAGTTGAAGGTCCTTTGTCGTTTAACAGTCGGATTTAAACTGGATGAGAGGAAAAAAAAATTTTGAATATAAAAAACTAAATAATAAATAAAACAATTAATTAACAAATGAATAAACTATTTTAAATAAATAGATAAATAAATATTTTTACTTTTAAAACAAATTAAAGTTGAAACACAGCCATACGTTCCTCTGGCTACATAATTTGCCATCTACAGAAATGTATAGGGCTACGTTTCAGAACGAACCTATATTGCAACATGACCTAACTGACAATTTATTTACTTTCTTGTATTTAAATCATTAATGACAGTGAATGTGCAGTGTTTTATTTATCGTAATGAACTTGGTCGAGAACTTGACAACTGCAAACAGTTCGTATTATGACCAGACCAAAAGCATTTATCAATAACACCCTCATTCATTCTGAAGAGCTCAATGGGCTGTAATTACTCAGCATAATAGATTCAACGGCGCCTATAAAGTGAGAGTGAAGAGCACTAGGGGACGTCAGCGGTCTGACACATTCTGACAGAAGCATCAAAATGTCATTGTCAAGAGGATATGGATGAAACCGCACATGATCCTAACCTTACTGGCTGAATTATTTAGTTGTAGTCCCCACGATTCTCACTTGCCAGGAACCAGGGCTATGAATATTTCAATTCTCTAATTTGCTTGGTGGTTGTAAGTCTAGACTTTGGGGGTTGATGTGATTTGGAATGAACTTTCTAAAGATGTCTAGACGATCTGAAACACATACACACACACAAAATGTGTGTGTTTTGTATTTGGTGTAATGTCTCATCCGCAGGGGTGTTTGTAAAAATTGCATGAAGCTTGGATGGAACCAGACTGAATAACTAGATGTTAGCGACATATCTAACATATTGCACAGACCCAGAAATAATTCAATTCAATTATTGTTTCAAAACAGCTTTATAAAAGATGCACAGTATTACATTACAATTTAAAAAAGTGTTGCATGCAGAACTGTTGCAAACCATTTATTTGTGTTGAATTTAAACAAACAAATTAAATTTTTTAATGTGCCACTTAATTTGTTTGTTTAAATCCAACACAAATAAATTGTTTACAACCATTTAATGTAAAAAATGAGTAAATCCAAGGCATAATATTTGAATATATATTTTTTTTAGTGCAGAAAACCATAACTTTATTATTTACTAATAACTAACTAACAACTTTTAACAGTTAAAACTATTATATATAAACTTGCAGCTATATACAGTACATATGTGTAAACTACCTGACAAAAGTCTAGTCTTTGATCCCAGTTGTAAGAGCAACAAATAATAACTGGACTTCTAGTTGATCATTTGGAAAAGTGGCAAGGTAGATTTTTCTGAAGAATCATCTGTTGAACTGCATCCCAATCATCACAAGAAGACCTACTGGAACCCATATGGACCAGAATTCTCACATAAATCAGTCAAGTTTGTTGAAGAAAAAATCATGGTTTGGGGTTACATTCAGTTTGGGGGCGTGCGAGAGATCTGCAGAGCGGATGGCAACATCAACAGCCTGAGGTATCAAGACATTTGTGCTGCCCATTACATTACAAACCACAGGAGAGGGCAAATTCTTCAGCAGGATAGCTGTAAGCAAAGAAAGTCAAGGTGCTCCAGGAGTGGCCAGCCCAGTTACCAGACATGAACATTATTGAGCAAGTCTGGGGTAAGATGAAGGATGAGGCATTGAAGATGAATCCAAAGAGTCTTGATGAACTGGGAGTCCTGCAAGAACGCTTTCTTTGCCACTCCAGATGACTTCATTAATAAGTGATTTGAGTCATTGCAGAGATGTATGGATGCAGTCCTCAAGCTCACGGGAGTCATACACAACATTCATTCTGTTTCCACTGCACCATGACTTTATATTCTATACTGAACATTATTTCTGTTAAGTGACAAGACCTTTGTCTAAGCAAGGTCAGATCTTACTGTCTTAATAAAATAATTAAAAATCAAGGCATGATCATAATTTATTTAGGTAAAATAAGCATAATCTAGAGGCCTTTGCCTTTCATTAAAACCACTACTAATACCAAAAACGATCAACTAGAAGTTATTATTTGTTGTTTTGAAAATTTGGAAAGACGGCAAGACTTTTGTCAGGTAGTGTATATGTTTAATGAAGTATATTTGAGTATTAAGTCAAATAATAATAATAATAATAATAATAATAATAATAACAATAATAATAATGTTACTTCTGTTATTAAAAATAACCGTAAGAGGTATGAACTAACACTTTTAAACTTTGATTTTTGTTGCCAAATCTGTTAGGGAAAAAAAATCAATGAACAAATCTGAAATACTAATAATATTATCATAATATTATAAAATCTGCATATTCTAATTATTTCTGAATAATAATGTGACACTGAAGACTGGATTAATGATGCTAAATTGCAACTTTCAAACAGAAAACAGTAATTTTAATCTTATTAATATTATATAAAAGGTCATACTTTATTTTGATGGCCCATTTGTTAAATATAAGTTATAAGTGCATTGGCAGTCATCGCGTCAACTAATTCTCCTTAGATTATAAACAGACTGTTACGTTAGGGTTAGGGTTACGG